>NC_057809.1:591904843-592204843 GCF_018294505.1 Triticum aestivum | reverse complement strand
AAATCCAGAAATTATAATTATTGCGCCAGCATGACGCCGGCATGACGTCAGTGGTCAACTGCGGCTGGCTGGAGTCAAACCTGACGTGTGGGGGCCACACGTCAGTGACAGGGGGGTTAACAGGTTTAAATTAATCCTAATTAGGGATTAGTGGCGCTGGGGCCCACTGGTCAGTGTCAGGGCTTAACTAACAGTGGTTAGCACTAATCCTAATTAGCTACAGGGCTGGGCCCACCTGTCAGGGACTCGGGGGGGTCCTGCCGTGGTCAAAGTGGGTCAAACCCACCGGCGACGTGACGCCGGCGAGGCCCGAGACGGTGGCGCGACGCGGGATCGCGCTACAGGGCACGGGCGAGGCCGTGCTTGGGCTCGTTGGAGAGCCCTTGCTCCCGCGCGTCGAACGGTGGCCGTGGCTGGGCCTGGGGTGGCCGGAGTCGACGGCGGCGAGCTCGGCTGCGGCCGCCGGAGTTCGGGTGCGGTCGGGATCGGTGTTGCAGGGGGTTTGGGGAGGCGTTAGTGCGTGCTGCGTGCTCCTAGTGAGGTGTGGAGCACGATAGTGTGCTCGGTTGGGTGCTACGGTGACCGTGGCCACGACGACGACATCGCCGGCGGCGTGGAGCTCTCGGCCAAGGTGGGGCTACGGCCTAGAGGTCGGAAGAGGCCAGGGGAGAAGGGGGAAACGATCCGGGGGCTCACCGCGGAGCTGCAGGGATGGTTAGCGGGCTCGGGGACGCGCTGGAGACGACGAATTCGACGGCGACGATGGTCGGAGCCCGAAGAGGGGAACGGCGACGTGGCGGCGATGCAGGGCTTCCGGGGAGCTGTGGAGCGGTGGGGAGGAAGAGGGGGTCGTGGCGGAGCTTCTGAGCTAGTCGGGGGAGCGAGGGGTGGCCGGAGACGGCTGCTGTGGCGACGGCGGCGACGGTGGTGTTCGGCCGTGTGAGAGAGAGAGCGAGGGAGAGGAGGGAAGAGCCGGGGGAGAGTGAGAGAGAGCAGGGGGGAGGCGTGGCGTCGTCCAGGGGCATCGAGGCGAGGAGGGGAGGGCAGGCAGGCAGGGAGAGGGGTGGCGTGGCGCGGTGGCGCGCGCGCGCGCCGGCCGCACTCCCCTCCCTCTGTCGGGACGAAGACGACAGAGGAGGGAGGTGGGCTGGGCCGGCTGCTGGCTGGGCCGGCCAGCTGGCTGGGCTGCACAGGGAGGAGCCCATGTAAGCTTCTCCCTTTTATTTTTTTTCTGTTTTCTAATTTCTGACATTTGTTTTGATTTAAATAATATATTAAATCATTTATTTAACTTATGCCAATTTTTGCAGGAGCTATATATATTATTCCAGAGCTCCTTTATATTTGGCATAATATTTGGACATATATTAATATATATAATTAATATATTTCCAATGCAAATATTTATGCATTAATTCCAAATGCCCAAAATAAATACCTATGAGCTCTTAAAAATATTGGTTTGATTTTTATCTCTGTCCAATATTTTCAGAGAGCAACATGAGCATTTTCTTGGACCCTTTTGGAGAAATTTTTATTTGGGTCATTTCAAAAATGATTCTGAGGGTTTCACAGATCCCCATTTCAAGTTTCTGATGAAAGATTAAACATGATGCAACACTCTAATGCATGGCTAACTAGGATGTGACAGTTACTCTGCAGACATGGCAAGAAATGCATCAACAAGAAGCAGAAATACACCGGAAAGACCCTCCATTAAAAATACAAAGGGCAAAAGAAAAGAAATAACAGAGAATAAATTAACTTACTCTGCAGACATGGCAAGAAATGCATCAACAAGATACTACAACAGCCGCAGAAGAAGCAGCAGAAGCCCTGTTTGAGAACATGAATTTAGAGTAGGAGACTGAAGATGTTGATCCTAGAGCAGCAGCAACAACAACAAACACTGATCTTACAGCAAAACAAATAAATAAAATTTTACAGAGCAATGTGGCTGAAGTACAATCTAAATCTCAGAACAAAAAACATTGTAAGAGAGCGGAAAATTACAGAGCATGCCACACAAATTATAGTGCAAAAAATCAGTGCAATTACAAGGCAAAATTGGGCATATTACAGCGTAAAACTGAAGAAATACAGTGTAAGTACGTCAGGCATAATATATTGAAAGTACCACTAAAAATACAGTGTAAGTACGTCAGGCATAATATATTGAAAGTACCACTAAAAATACAGTGTAAAAACCATTATAAATACAGTGAAATTTTGAGCCAAATTACACAGTAAAATAGGCAAACTAGAGTAAAAAGGCATAAGAATTACACTGGCTAAAAACTGAATATAAATTACAGAATAAATATGGGATACAGAGGAAAAGCACAAGAACTACAGCGGGCCATTTGGGCAAATTACAGTAAAATTACAGTGTACATATAGGGTAATTACAGTGGAATAGCACATGAATTACAGTGGGCAATTCAATAGGGCAAATTACACTAAAAAGGCACAGGAATTACACTGGCATGGGGATTATACAGTAAATATGGTATATTGCACTGTAATTACGGGAAAAAATACACTGGAATTACAAAGAAAGAACCATGAGGACTACACTAAAAAAACGGACCTAAATTACTCTATAATTCTAGGGCATATTACACTGGAATTACAAAGAAAGAACCATGGGGACTACATTGAAAATCTGAGCTAAATTACACTATAATTGTAGAGCATGTTACACTGTAATTACAAATAAAAAAAGCATGGGGACTACAACGTGGACTAACACTAAACTACATCAGCACTACAGGGCTAGCACATACAAATTCAGAGAGATGATATAAGACTGACAAAAACACGGGAACTAAACACCTACAAGGCTACAACAATATAAGAGGGATTCAAGACAAGAGCAAAAAATGAGCAGGCAACTGAACACATCAGGAGCCAACAAATTCAGAGGAAGGATACACAAAAATAAGCACTACATCTACATCGCAAGCTAGCAGAAACCCAGGCCAGGCCATCTACAGCAGATATAAAATGCATGCAGAAAATCAGGCGACTGCTACACCTGCATCTACAGCATAGGAAACAAAATCAGACGACCACAAGCACCAGATGACATAGAACACTCTCAGAACTAGCCTACCACAACCAACAGATGACCTAGAAATCTCAGGAAATCTCCTACTCTCTACACCTACAGAAGAGGAAACAAGTCAGCACGGGGGAAGACGACCAACCTAGAACACCCACCTACCTGCGCCTACACCCCTATGACCTCGAACAAGCCAGGCGAGCAGAAAGGGGAGCAACCGGCGGCCTACAACAACAAGGCAGCAACATACACCACCACGGATCGAAACAAAAAGAACACCTAGATTTGGAAACTACACAGCCACAACACACAGACCACGGGGCAGGGCGAGAGACAAGAACAACCTACCGCGGAAGCCGGAGATCGAAGAGAAAGGGAGGAGAAATCAAGATCCAGCGGTGAAGGAACGGAATCGCCATGAACACAAGTAATCGCCTGCTCCGCTCCGCCGCTCGAGCTCTCTCCCCTCGGCCTTATCGAAACAGAGCCTCCCATACCCGCTCCTAAATTCAAAAAGACAAAAACCAACAGTGCCGGGGCGGGGCGGAACGGCGGATACGGGTTGAGAAGAAAACCGCGCTCAATAATATAAAACCAACCCGAAGACAAGACCCAGTGCGAATCTCCATGCGAGAACTGACGGACATAGATTTGAATGACGGCCAATTGCAAAACATTCGACTGTAAAATAGCAAATCCGTTAAAGTAAGTACAAATTGTGCCGTAACAAACAAAGCATGGAGTCTGAAATTCGGCAATTTGATCGAGCCACGTGATTTAGATGGAGTAGTAAGACAACAGCATATTTATGGCCATAACTGTAAACATCAAGAGAACAAAACATGCATCTTGCTTGTGTAGAGAGTGTGCAATAATATACTGAATGTTCACAGAATGATTACTTAAATCTCCCTGCTATGGCCAGGTCAGCTGGATATAAACTACGGGCGGGGCTAGGCGTCCGCCGGCGGATAATTTGAAAAGATCCACCGTCTCTGGAACCATTAGATCTGGCACTATCCAACGGTCCAACCCCTTTCTCATCTTTGCAATAGAGCACATGTTGCACAAACTCTTCTGCAACATCAGTGTTGTTGCAGAATTTTTTTCGTCTTCACATTCCTGCAACATTGATCTTGTTGCGAAATCAACTTTTGCAACACGGAATGACTTTGCAGAAAAAAAATTCCGGCTTCAATTTCTGGAATATGGATGTTGTTGCGGAACGGACTTTTGCAACATTGATGTGTTCCAGAATATTTTTTCGTCTTTATTTTTCTGCAGCATGGGTGTTGTTGCGAAAAAAAACTTTTGCAACACAAATGATGTTGCGGAAAAGAAACCCAATGAAAATGAAGTTACATAAACATAGACGTTGCTGAGAGCATCGCTGTTGTTCGCCGTCGTCGCCCCCAACCACAAGGTCATTCACCTCCAACTGTCAATCCCCGTCGCCGGTCGCGTCGGCTAGCAAGCATGCATGATACTCCATGAGTGCTTGCTGTTTGTACCCGCTAGCTGTTGCTTGCAAGCTACCTTCATGGACGCCCACTAGCCGTTAGATGCTGCTTGCATGCTACCTCCATGAACACCCATGACTGGGTTGGGGATGGACATGGCCGGGTTGTGGTGTCCGCCAGACTCTTCCGTGGAGATGTCTGCTCACAGGCCGGTGGGCATGGGCTGGCGTTGTTCTGCTTGCATGCATGATGCAAAAGGCTGAATGGTTTTGGGGAAAAAAGGAAGAAGGCAAGAAAAAGTAATAAGGTAGCATGCGAAGCGGTACACGGACCCACTGGAA
Source organism: Triticum aestivum (assembly GCF_018294505.1). Taxonomy (NCBI): domain Eukaryota; kingdom Viridiplantae; phylum Streptophyta; class Magnoliopsida; order Poales; family Poaceae; genus Triticum; species Triticum aestivum. The sequence continues at coordinate 592,199,978 of NC_057809.1, read as the reverse complement.
CACGCGTCGTCCTATGCGAGGCGGCGGATGCGGGAGAGAAAATCCACGGGTTGATTCTGAGCTTTTTCCATAAACTACTTCCCTGCAGTATCTTATCTAGATTATCCATCGATGATAAACATCAGACGCCATGCTCTCCAATGTTTCGTATCAACAAACCTGAAAAGTTTAAACAAACTAAAGCATAGTTACACATCATAATGAACTTCTCTATTTGTGAGGCAACATGTGAGCATGTTTGTTACGCTTGGACTGATGATTGTTTGAGCTTCACATTGGGGACGGCAACAACTTGAATACCATAGAAGCTAGATGCTAGCAGGAGAGCAAGCGACCTGTAACGGGAGGGAGAAGGAGCTGCAACACATGAGAGTACATGGAGGCGGTTCCAATGAGACATCGCGAGCGGCGGCGGATGTTGGCTGAGGAGCGTGTTAGGTAGGATGACGACAGGAGGTAGGGCATGGTTATACTCCTGATCTAAATGGTGATTGATGGAGATTCTTTTTTAAGGGACAGTGAACTGTCGAGAATAGATGACATGAAGACATGAGCCTCTATGGTCATTTATTTCGGAATTTTTTGCCCATGCCTGTTTAATATCTGCTCCCACTGGGAGTCGAACCCAGGACCTGGGGTGCTACTAATGTCAATGCAACCACTAGGCTACTGGTCCGTTCACTGTGATAATATTATCATGGTTTTCACGGATTTTAAAAAGTTATAAATTGAAGTTCTCAAAAAATTATAGATATCTATTTTTATGTGAGAGAAGTTATATTATAATATTTGACTGTGTTAAAAAGAATCTTAAATAAAAAATTATATGAAATGTTTTATTATTTTATAAAACTTTGGATTTATGACTTTATAAAAAGAGAGAAATAGTTTAGGGTTTGGCCAAATTAATTTCCCGTTTTGATTTATTGTCAGTTGGAATGATCACATAGATGAGTTGTGGTTTAGTTTTGTCACATTTTCATGTAAATTTTAGTTGCATTCAGCCAACAAGAACCAAATAAGAAGCAAAAGTGTGCAAGCCTTTTATTTGCTCCATATTCTATATCCAGTAGATGACCTGTTTCCCAATTTGAAACTGAAGCCAGGAAGTTAAGCAACACTATGGGCAGCACGTTAACACATGTTTGTTCTATATAAATCATCCTCAAAGGCCATTAGCATGAATAATAATACACACGGACACAATATAAATGATCAGACGTGAATGACCAAATGGAAACTAAAACATAAGCCAAACCAACCTTTGGGAGGTAAGTTTGTAGGTTGGTTTCCCGGTTGTGTTATTACTTGGGTGTTCTGACTTGGGTTGCCCGAGTCGACCCGTCCTTTTGCGCATGCCATGACCTCTTAGTGAGCTTTCTATTTCTTTTATAGTTTTTCTCTCCTTTTTGCACATCTTCTGTGCTCATGATCACTTGATCCTCACTGTATTTTCTGTTGCTTTCTCCTAAATCAATGAAGCCGGCAAAACCGGGTCTTTAAAAAATTTTGTTCTCCATTCTTCGGACCCTCCTCCATTCCCACAGGAGTTTCTCTACACGCCTCTGCTTCCCGTGCCCTCTTACTCTACGTCATGCCACTGACCCGGCCTCCTTCAGCATGTAGGTTTGAGATTTGGAGCTATTTCCATGATGTGTTGACAAGTTCTTTTTGCTAGCGATGAACTCTACAAGATGCAACAAGTGACCTCAAGAGTGCAATTATAGCGTTCCATCCAAATTCCAAGCTATGATAATTAAAATTTTAAAAAAAGTTACCACCAAATGCCCACTTTGATTAGCTTTGCAACGAAGCAATCCGTGTGGCTTCCAGAGTCCACTAGATTTGAAGGCGTGTCCAACAAGCAATGCTAAAGGGCCAATCGAAACTATGCGTTCACACTGGTGTCTTCACTCTTCAGCATTAGTAGTACACAGGAGGCAAGAATAATATTTACCAGCAATATTAAATTGTCTCCGCTTCAGCATATTTCATGCATCAAAACTTTCAATAATAAGCACCCAAACAAATACATTAAACTTCATTTTGGCACTTAGAAGAAAAACATCATGTAAAGAACCGTGTTAGAACTTAGAACCCATGGAGTTGATAAGGACCAGACCAGCCATCCACTATACGACAAATGCATCCCTTTCCTCCACGTGTTTCCATCCCTACTGATCTATCATGCATAAGTAGTCCTATTTCTGTTGTATGGAAGCCATTAACATTTCTAGTTGACCTTGGACATTTCACATTTGAAACATTCTCTTGTTATGGAATATATTAGGTAAATAGAGGAACAAAAGAAACTGAAAGGGGTGCATGACTTCAATGCTCATGGATGAGCACTATGAGAATAGGAGGCAAAATGCAGAGAGACAATACCTATGACAAGAGGATAACGTGAATGGTTACAAAAGGTAAGAGATGTGACATACAATTGATTAGTTATGGATAGAGCTGCAGGAAACAAGGAGCCAAGGTGAATATACTAGTATTTATGTACCAACTGGCTCTGTGTTTTCACAATGGAGAATGATGTGAACAGAACAATGTATGTGTTTGTAGGTGGCATTCAGTACCAAGGACACAATCCTTCCATGTTTAACATATATCAATTGGTCAGCCTAGAATGTGGAGAAGGTAACTGCGGCAAATCACGTGTGTGTATCGAGGTGTATGATAAGAATGAGAGTGGGTAAATGAAGTTATAGTGCCATACAAAATGATTTCTGGACTTGAGATAAGTGAAAAATCAAGGATAAACATCACGACTAGATTTCTGAAACACAAGAGCAAGGATAGTATGATTGGTTTGCCAATTGGTCAATTTTTTTAAGAAAATAGATAGATGCGGGTAAAAAGGTTAACGTGGGTTAGACACTTAAATGTTGAAGAGCGGCTGGTGATAAGGAGTTAAGGTGAATATATGTAGCTATGCATTTCACTATGCATCATTGGGTGATGGGGTATGTGATTTTTAGCTGGCTATTACTTAATGTCTAACACAAGTCCATTTTCATATTTGGGCACTCCAATGGTGTGCAAAATGAATGGTGAGGGGAGCATCATAATATTTTGGAGTTAGAATCCTTTAACGCCCAATGACTATGATTGTTATCAAGGTAACCAATCAATCAACGTAAGCATCATAGCTAGTTGTTGTCATGAGGGAACAATGTGAATTGCCCTAACTTATCATGAGTGTTGGATCCTTGTTGTTGTCAATATAAACATAATGTTTGCGGAAAGAGTTCAACGCGGTTAGGTCACTTAATGAAGATTGGTCGCTACTGCCGATAGAATAGCATATGTAGTGTGCTCCCTAATTGCCGTTGACTAGCCTGGGGCCCGATATGGAGTATGAGTTATTTTCATTTGGCATTTAATACAAGTTTAACACATGACCCCTTCATATTTTACGATTGAAATGGTAGTGCAAGGATAATAAGGTAAAATAAGTGAGGGCAACTTGCACATTTTTGTTAGGTATAGCATTACAATACTAAGATTTGGTAATAGAGTTGGAATTCTACATGATGCAGAACGGCTACGCAAGTCATGGTAACTGAAAAATCATGATCAGCAACCGGGACTTGTTGTCTATAAAAGGATAATGTGAATACAAACTAGTTAATTTTCAAGTGCTTCCTTGTAGTTGCCCAACAATAATGATATGTACTATTAGATATAGATTGACATGCTAGTCAAAGTCAAGGCAATGGACAATTCAAAGCATAGATAGTACCACTTTTGGCATGTTAACAAGAGGGCAAGGTGAATAGGGTTGGTTCTTTAACTGGTTTGTCATCTTTAATTGACCTTTGATACACAATATAGTGTCTGTTCGATATTCAAAACGGTCACATAAAATTACAAATGTGATAAATACAATAGCTATTGTTGGGTATTTTCACATAATTGATATTTATATTTATTTTATCACAAGAGCGCTTCAGAGAGAGAGAGAGATGTATTTATTTTATCATGTTGTAGCGATCCGACCACAAGCGGTCAAATCTCTGTGCATAAGTGTCATCTCTGGATCGGTAATGCTGCACACACAATACTTTAAGGATTTATAACAGAGTGCAATCACACACTTATTACATCGAATGTCTCAAATGAGAACTTGTTACAATAATATGGGTTAAGGCCATCTAAATAAGATAACTGCGGAAGCATCGAAGGTAAATGAGTCCATCAACTCCAACGGCATAGCTGAGTGCATGCCAACGACCTAGAACACCTTACTCTTCATCTGAAAAGTATGCAACATAATACGTTGCAGCCCAAAAACGGGTCAGCACATGGAATATGCTGGCAAAATAACACTGTAGAGCAATGAACAAAGTAAATGCTAACACTACATGCATATATGGCTGGTGGAGGCTCTATGGTTATCATATTTTTGTGAAAAGGCAGTTTTTCCCTACTGCAAAGGAATATAATTTATTTTAACTACAAAATTGGTTGATAAACATTGAGAATGAAAACCCCATCTCAATCCCAATTAAATAGTAATTAACAACCCAACAAAATTAATTAGGAATGTTGAGATCACATCAATAATTCAAGAACCAGATACTCAAGATGTCCATAACCGGGGGCACGACTAACCATAATTAGTTTGTACACTCTGCAGAGGTTAGCGCACTTTTCCCCACAAGACTCGATCTCCTCCGTTGGATTTCTCGCACTACATGATGTTTGAGAAACAGATGACCGAGACACGGTCTTTCCGAAGAGGCCCCCTTAATCGATAGATAGGTTGGTACACCTACAATCCCCTACATCTGCTAGCCCATCATGGAAAGGATTCCCACAACTTACTCAACTATGCCAGAGCCCATAATGGCTTGTGGCTGCACACGGAATGTGTGTTAAGGTAGCCACCTTAAATAAACCCTTAGTTCACAATGATACTCACAATTGTCATCAATCACTCAAACCAATCCACGTCTACGAGCATAGCATAGCATAGCAGTATAAGCATAACATAATAACTCTCAGGGTTTAAAATAAAGGACAATAGGTTCTACCTCATCAACTACTTCCCAATACCCACATGTTATCAAATCCTAACCATGCAGTGTTGGAGGACTAGACTAATGCATAAAAACCAGGTAATAAAGGGGTATGATCAAAGTGTTACTTGCCTTGCTGACAATCTGCAAACCCTAGAGACTCGTAGTAGCATGCTTCGCACTCCGGAAATTCTATCGTAAACAAACAATAGTATACATAAGCACTCAAGCATAGATTCAAGGGTAAAACTCAAATGAAAAAGTCCAAACTGAAATTTCAACTGAAGTGCTTCGATTTGCAAAAAGAATCAATCAAATCGGAGCTACGAAACTCAAACTACGATCAAAAGAAGTTCGAATTCAAATCTGCTTGGAACCAAATTTTAATTTGTCAAAACTATGTTCAAGTTGATTAAATGGAAAGAGGGGTTCGAAACAAAGATTTTGGTGTTGGTTTCACTGGATTTCAACGAACGGTTAAAAAGTAATGAGGGTTTGAAGATCAGGGACTAATCTGTGATAAAAATAATTGCGGATAGATCCCTGGCCGAAAATAAAATAAAAATGAAAGACTAATGAACGAACGTTCATTAACAAAGACAAACGAACGAACGCTTTCGCGAACAGAAGCATTCGGGTGAACGTTCACTAAATAGCGGAACCGAAGAAAAAAACCGATCTAACCGATCCAAAACAAAAAACAAAAAAACCGGCAACGGCGGCGGTTTTTACCGGTTCCTCGAGAAAAATGGCGGCAACAAGGTGAGATCCGGCGGTGCGGCTTGGCTGCAGGGCTGCGGCGGCGGTGAGGCTTGGCTGCGGGGCTGAGGCGGCGGTGCGGCGTTGGCGGGGTGGGGTGACGGCGCGACGGCGGAGCAGCAGCGAGGCGACAGGGCGGCGCAGGTTGCAGGCGGCGGCGGCTGGCTCGGGGTCCAAGGGGGGCCTCGGGGTCGCTATTTAAAGGGGAGGGAGAGGCGGCAGCGGGCGCGCTCGGGACTCCAGTCCGGACACTGCGGCGGCGGCGGGCGCGCTCGGGACACCAGTCCCAAGTCGGAGGAGGATGGCGGCGCGGCTGCGGGCCGGCCTGCTCGGCTGGGCCTTCGGCCCAGTCGGGCAGGAAGTTCTTTTAATAAATAAATTCTGCCGAAAACAAAATTCCTAATAAAATATAAAAAACAAAAAATGCCAAAAATAATTTTTCACCGTTTAAATAAAATATTTAGAACAAGGTGAACATTTTTCTGGCCTAAAATGCAATTTTCAAAAATGCATATTTTTTTCTAATTCAAATAAAATCTCAAATAAAAACTAAATAAAATATTTATTTGATTTTAACATTTTCCTCCAATATTCCCCTCTTATTTTGGAGAAGTCATTTTATCTCCACTCATTTATTTTAATATTGGAAATATTTCGAAGAGATAAATTATTAAAACCAAAATCATCCTTTTTTTCAAATTTGAGAAATTTCAAATATGAAAATAAATAAAATCCCCAACTGTCTCCGTGGGTCCTTGAGTTGCTTAACATTTCTGGGATCACAAACAAAATACAAATAAAATATGATATGCATATGATGATCTATATATAACATTCAAATTAAAATTTTGAGATGTTACACATGCACCTCAACTCAACAACGACGTGCCGGCAGACTCTGAACAAAAGGATCGATGGGTTATGTTCATGGCTCCAATCTTTCATACACGTTGGCATCGTTAGCTAACAAAGGTTCGTAACATCACACTATTCTTTAAACAAATGTTCGTTCCCTGGCAAATAAAAAGGTGTTCATCACATCTCACTATTCTTCTTATACCACAGCAACATGAGACAAGATGACTTGCAATGTGTATACGGCCCAGTCCGAACTAGCTACATGTGGCAAGTAGCAACTATAACACCATTTTATTGCACCGTCTATTTATCTATATATAATAATCCAACCTATGATTTCCGGGCTTTTATGTCCATTCATTAGAAAAAATAGGCATTGTGCACGACAGACCCCATCAACAACATAGGACAGAGTACTGATGCTGCATGCACTTTTGGGGCCGGAAGCAGAGGGTGTAGAAATTTTCAACGTCGATGCGCCTAAGAGAAACTAGACAAGTGTTGCATTGGATTAGGACTCTGGGTCGACTTCTACTAGATGGTCCACATAGAGGATTTCCTTCTTAATAAATTTAACGAAATGGATCATTTGTATCAATAAAGAAAATGTGCGTTTGTAACATGGTTTACTAATTAAGCTTAATTTGTTGTTGCACAAATATGGTGCAATAAAATTTATAATAACTGAGCATCAGTCTATATATATATGATAATATGTGATAATCCTCCCGGCACTTTATTTTAATTGTTTCTTAACTGAGACATTAGGGCATCTGGCAGGCAATGTAGTGACATAAAACCATGCACGTCAAGGAAATGTACAATGCTTCTATCTTAGCAACGAATCTTAGAATGATTCGGACATGTAAGAGAGAGACAAAAAATATGTTTGCTTTTCTTGGCCAAGAGATCGTAATTTCAAATAAAGGTATGAGATGCCATATTTGTTGGGGAACGTAATAATTTCAAAAAAATTCCTACGCACACACAGGATCATGGTGATGTACAGCAACGAGAGGGGAGAGTGTGTCTACGTACCCTCATAGACCGAATGCGGAAGCGTTAGCACAACACAGTTGATATAGTCATACGTCTTCACGATCCGAACGATCCAAGTACCGAACGAACGGCACCTTCGAGTTCTGCACACATTCAACTCGATGACGTCCCGCGAGCTCCGATCCAGCAAAGCTTCGCATGAGAGTTTCGTCAGCACAACGGCGTGGTGACGGTGATGATGGTGCTACCGACGCAGGGCTTCGCCTAAACACCGCTATGATATGATCGAGGTGTATTATGGTGGAGGGGGGCACTGCACACGGCTAAGAGATCAATGATCAATTGTTGTTTCTATGGGGTGCCCCCTGCCCCCGTATATAAAGGAGCAAGGGGGAGGAGGCAGCCGGCCAGGGAGAGGCGTGCCAAGGGGGAGTCCTACTCCCACTAGGAGTAGGTCTCCTCCTATTCCTAGTAGGAGTAGGAGAGGGGGAGGAAAGGGAGAGGAGGAGAAGGAAAGAGGGGGCCCGCCCCCTTGCCCTAAACCAATTCGGTTTGGGCCTTGGGGGGCGCACCCCACACTCCCCTTGCTGCCCTCTATTTCCACTAAGGCCCATGTAGGCCCATTAAGCCCCCCCCCGGGGGGGGGGGGTTCCCGTAACCCCCGGTACTCCGGTATATGTTCGAAATCTTCCGAAACCTTTTCGGTGTCCAAACATAGTCGTCCAACATATCGATCTTTACGTCTCGACCATTTCGAGACTCCTCATCATGTCCGTGGTCATATACAGGACTCCGAACTACCTTCGGTGCATCAAAACACAAAAACTCATAATACCGATCGTCACCGAACTTTAAGCGTGCGGACCCTACGGGTTCGAGAACTATGAAGACATGACAGAGACACGTCTCCGGTCAATAACCAATAGCGGAACCTGGATGCTCATATTGGCTCCCACATATTCTATGAAGATCTTTATCGGTCAAACCGCATAATAACATACGTTGTTCCCTTTGTCATTGGTATGTTACTTGCCTGAGATTCGATCGTAGGTATCTCAATACCTAGTTCAATCTCGTTACCGGCAAGTCTCTTTACTCGTTCTGTGATACATCATCCCGCAACTAACTCATTAGTTACAATGCTTGCAAGGCTTATGGTGATGTGCATTACCGAGTGGGCCCAAAGATACCTCTTCGACAATTGGAGTGACAAATCATAATCTCGAAATACGCCAACTCAACAAGTACCTTCGGAGACACCTGTAGAGCACCTTTATAATCACCCAGTTACGTTGTGACGTTTGGTAGCACACAAAGTGTTCCTCCGGTAAACGGGAGTTGCATAATCTCATAGTCGTAGGAACATGTATAAGTCATGAAGAAAGCAATAGCAACATACTAAACGATCAAGTGCTAAGCTAATAGAATGGATCAAGTCAATCAAATCATTCTTCCTAATGATGTGATCCCGTTAATCAAATGACAACTCATGTCTATGGATAGGAAACATAACCATCTTTTGATCAACGAGCTAGTCAAGTAGAGGCATACTAGTGACACTCTGTTTGTCTATGTATTCACACATGTATCATGTTTCCGGTTAATACAATTCTAGCATGAATAATAAACATTTATCATGATATAAGGAAATAAATAATAACTTTATTATTGCCTCTAGGGCATATTTCCTTCAGTCTCCCACTTGCACTAGAGTCAATAATCTAGATTATACAGTAATGATTATAACACCCATGGAGCCTTGGTGTTGATCATGTTTTGCTCGTGGAAGAGGCTTAGTCAACGGGTCTGCAACATTCAGATCCGTATGTATCTTGCAAATCTCTATGTCTCCCACGTGGACTTGATCCCGGATGGAGTTGAAGCGTCTTTTGATGTGCTTTGTTCTCTTGTGAACTCTGGATTCCTTTGCCAAGGCAACTTGTGACGCCTCGAGACCGATGTGCCAGGTGTCTTTCAGTTATTCGCTGTCGTTGCCATGTCATTTGCTTGCGTGTTGCATCTTGCCATGTCATCATGTGCATTGCATCATCATGTTCTCAAAACTTGCATTAGCCCGGGTTCTCCCAGTTCCGTTTGTTGTCCGTTCTGAGCCCAGACACACTTGCACGCGCCCGCGACACGTCCGAAATATTATTTTATAAGTGGCCAGAAAATGTTATCGGAATGGGTTGAAAGTTGGCTTGTGGTGTTGTTATGTTGTAGGTAGGCCGTCTGCCAAGTTTCATCGCATTCGGAGTTCGTTTGATAGCCCAACGGATAACTATAGCGACATTATAGTCGGTCTAACGTCGGACGTTTTCGGTCTCCGGAAACAGTCGCCGGGCCTCCCTCTCTTCTCTTCTCTCAACTCGAGACCGTCTACACAGATCACTACCTACCGCCAGGTCCAACCTAACCTCTCTCGTCAGCCCGCAGCCCCCCTCGCGCGCGTCCAAAACTTACCCGAACCCGACCCGGACAGTCATCACCGTTGGATCCGGGTCATCCCCAAACATCTACAAAACGTCACCGTTTTCTTATTTGGTATCCCTAGCTATTTTTTTCGCGACCGTCTGATTAAGATCGGAGGGACCAAATGCCCCTATCCAAAAATCCACTTGTTATATATATATATATATATATATATATATATATATATATATATATATATATATCAGATCAAACCCTAAAAATCCTCGCCCTTGTCCCATCCCTCCGCCGCCGCTAGCCCACTGTCTCCTCCTCGTGTTCCCCGCCGAGCCAATCACCTTCGTTCCTTGTTTTCAGATCCACTCCACCAACCAACGAAGCCACCACCCACTCGTTTTGGACAGCTAGATCACAGATCCGACGGCCTAGGAGGCTCCCCAACGCCCCAGCGTTCGTCCCTGCCTCACGGCCGCAGCTCCCTCTCCCCCGCTCGATCTGGCCGCTGAGATCCCGAGCGCCTCGACCCCAAGCTCCATCACCCGCCGGTGGCCTCGATGGTACAGCAGCAACTGCCGCCAGACCGGATTCCCCCCTCGCCTCTAACCTTTCTTCCTCGTGTCTCTCCCGCTCGTATCTCACATCTTCCTCTCCCTCTCTCTATTTTTTTGCTCACAGGAGACCTCCATGGCTGCTCCAGCTAGCTCCACCGCTGTAGTTTGTGCCGAGAATGAGTGGATCCGGTCTCCATCGCTGCGGATCCGCCTCCCCAGCCGTCCCGCGCCCTGGACCTCGCCGGAGCCGCGCTAGGCCGCCGCCGCCGTCCTGCTCCAAGGCAAAGCACGGCCCGCTCGATCCTCTGCTTCGTTGACCTGCTTCACCTCCCCTTGGGCCAGATCCGCGCCAAGGCCCAGCTCGCGACGATTCGTCTCCATGCACAGCCCAGCGCCACGCCAAGCCCGCAGCCCCGCCGACCTGCTTCACCGCCTTGGGCCGAAGCCCATGGGGGAGCAGCCCCTCTAGCCCCTCTGCTCTATTAGGCCAGCCAGTTTCAGCCCGACTGTGTTTTTTTTCTGTCCATGCGTTTTGCCTATTATTCTAGAGAACGCCTGTTTTTACAGAAAACCCCCTAAGTTTCATGCATATCCTAACTCACAAACCATGCATCGCATGTAAATAATTTATATATGAAACTTGATCAGAATTTTGTCTAGTTTAATAATATGTCACTTTCATCCATGTTTAAAATGTTTAAAATGATGTTTGGTTAAATTTACTCCTATGCCATGCTAAAATGCTTTAATTCATAACTAAATAACCATAACTTCGAATTTAATAAACTTTATATGTAAATGGGGTGGAATTTTGCCTAGTTTAACATGGTCTACTTGTTTTGCATGTTTATTAACTCTAAAATTGCGTTTAGGGAAGAACCACACCAAATCAAAAATATGCTATGGGGATTTACCGGAATTGTTGTTCGTTGCTTCCGGCCTCATTTAAACTTGACTAGATAGGTAGTTTTACATTGCTTCACCCTCTTGCCATGTTAACAACATTTAATCTTGTTGGTTACCTAAACGAGAGAGAACTAAATAAGTCATGTGGTGTTTTCTTCAATATGCAACTCCGTTGCATATTGTGCTCCACTTAATTTGTAGGATTGTTTGTGCACTTTGCCATGCCATGCTTCTTTAAACCGGTCATGCATCATACTTGGTTGTGCATCATGCCATGATTTTGTGGTGGTTGTTTACTATGTTGTGTGCTTCTTTCTGGTGTTGCTTCTTCGGGTTGGTTCCGGTAAAGTCGCGTTTGTGAGGACCCGTTCGTCTACATCCGTTTGTCTTCTTCATGGACTCGTTCTTCTTCCTTGCGGGATTTCAGGCAAGATGATCATGCCCTCGAAATCACTATATCTTTGTTATGCTAGATTTGCTCGCTCTTTAGCTATGCCAATGCTATGATGCCTACCACTTGCTTTCAAGCCTCCCAAATTGCCATGTCAAGCCTCTAACCCACCATGTCCTAGCAAACTGTTGATTGGCTATGTTACTGCTTTGCTCAGCCCCTCTTATAGCGTTGTTAGTTGCAGGTGAAGATTGAAGTTTTGTTCCTTGTTGGAACATGGAGATGTTGTTCCTGGTTGGAACATGTTTACTTGTTGGGATATCACAATATATCTTATTTAATTAATGCATCTATATACTTGGTAAAGGGTGGAAGGCTCGGCCTTATGCCTGGTGTTTTGTTCCACTCTTGCCGCCCTAGTTTCCGTCATATCGGTGTTATGTTCCCGGATTTTGCGTCCCTTATGCGGTTGGGCTATAATGGGAACCCCTTGACAGTTCGCCTTGAGTAAAACTCTTCCAGCAATGCCCAACATTGGTTTTACCATTCGCCACCCAGCCTTTTTTCTTTTCCCTTGGGGGTCGCGCGCCCAAGGGTCATCATTATTTTACCCCCCTGGGCCAGTGCTCCTCTGAGTGTTGGTCCAACTTGTCAGCCGCCGGTGGCCACCAGGGGCAACTCTGGGCTGGCCTACCGAAAGTTTGGACGATCCGGTGTGCCCTGAGAAAGAGATATATGCAGCTCCTATCGGGATTTGCCGGCACATTCGGGCGGTGTTGCTGGTTTAGTTTTACCCTGTCGAAATGTCTTGTTGTACCGGGATACCGAGTCTGATCGGAATGTCTCGGGAGGAGGTCTATTCCTTCGTTGACCGTGAGAGCTTGTGATGGGCTAAGTTGGGACACCCCTGCAGGGATTTGAACTTTCGAAAGCCGTGCCCGCGGTTATGGGCAGATGGGAATTTGTTAATGTCCGGTTGTAGAAAACCTGAAGTTGACCTTAATTAAAATGAATCAACCGCGTGTGTTACCGTGATGGTCTCTTTCCGGTGGAGTCCGGGAAGTGAACACGATGTTGGAGTTATGCTTGACGTAGGTTGTTTTAGGATCACTTCTTGATCATACTTGTATCAACCATGCTTTGCCTTCTCTTCTCGCTCTCATTTGTGTATGTTAGCCACAATATATGCTAGTCGCTTGCTGCAGCTCCACCTCATACCTTTTACCTTACCCATAAGCTTAAATAGTCTTGATCGCGAGGGTGCGAGATTGCTGAGTCCATGTGGCTCACAGATACTTCCAAAACCAGCTTGCAGGTGCCGATGAGTCCGTTCAGATGACGCAACCAAGCTCAGGAGGAGCTCGATGAAGACCTTGTCCTTTGTGTTGTTTCGTTCTAGTTGATCAATAGTGGATCCCAGTTAGGGTCGATCGGGGACCTTTGTCGCATTTGGGGTTCTTCTTTTATTTTGGTTCCGTAGTTGGACCTTGATTGTATTTGGATGATGTAATGCTTTATTCATGTATTGTGTGAAGTGGCGATTGTAAGCCAACTATGTATCTTTTTCCTTATGTATTACATGGGTTGTGTGAAGATTACCTCACTTGCGACATTGCTTTCAATGCGGTTATGCCTCTAAGTCGTGCTTCGACACGTGGGAGATATAGCCGCATCGAGGGCGTTACAAGTTGGTAATCAGAGCCTTCCCCGACCTTAGGAGCCCCATTGCTTGATCGTTTTTAGCGGCCGAGTTGTGTCTAGAAAAATGTTTTGAGTCATTTAGGAATTATATATCGGAGAGTTTAGGAATTCTTGTTTACTTCCCAGTCTCCTCATCGCTCTGGTAAGGCATCCTGACGTAGTGTTTTGACTCTTCTCTTCTCAAATTTCACTAAAAAAATTTAGGATCACGCGGGTATCTTGGAATCGTCCCGATGGTTTTATGATGAGAACATTGTCTTGGTGCCTCCTGTCAGGGGTTTTGTGGAAGTGTCCCGGGGAGTTGAGCTCTGAGGTGTTGTCGTCATAATTTTATCGTTGCATTTCTGGAATACCTGAGTTTAGTACGCCGACATCGAAAATCTCTTTTATGCAGTTTGTTGGTGAGATAACCTCGACGCCACCCAGTACTGGGGCAGGAGTTCGGGAGTATCGCCATAACTTGTATAACGGATGCTTTTCGAAGGTTGAGGTAGATGATTTCCGAAGGTTTCTTGGTTATGTGTTGAAGGATGGATACAGCTGGATGTAGGATTTGTTAGTTTGGGTGAGATATTATGCTTCCCCTGTATCCCCAACACCTGATTGCATAACCGGAAAGGTTCGGGAGTTTCATAGGTGGGAATTCAAGTAGTTCTTAGGATATCTTTCCGACAGATGTATGATATGAAATTGGGGTTCGACGTCTAGTGGTCCGCCTATTCACGATCGGTTTTACAGTGGTCTCATTTGTCTTAAAGAGTCCTTGGCTATGCCGACTCGGGGACGCTTCATATGTCATGTGCACTGCCTTGTACATGATGGTGTTGTACGATCGAGCCCGTGTAGGCCCCACCACGAAAACTTCGTACGAATTCTCCATCATATGTTTGTTCTGGCTTATTCTGCAAGCCAATCCTTGTTTTGTTTTGAGTTGTCGTATTCGAGTTGCTTCGAAGTCAAATGTTGATTCCATACCTTTTCCTAAATGTTGTTCTCATATTTCTATGTGAATACCAATCCTTCTTGATCATCAAGATTGTTTTTGTCAATCCTTTTAACCGGTGTGCTTCTCTTCAAGTGGATCCGATCACTTCAACATTCGCAAGATCAACTCAAGTCTTCTAAACGGTGTCGTTTTCTTCCATCCCAAGTTGCCTTTGTTTTTCCCACCCTCCCTCCCTTGTTTCTTCGAGCACGCAGATGTTTTAATCAAGTATCCATTTTATTATGGAAGTCTCTCCATTCTTCTCCCTTCATGTTCTTATCTGGTGATTCTCATGAAGATTCTAACGGAGCTTCAAGTTCGTCACTTTTCACTCGTTTTCTTCTACGGTGGATTCTATTCAAGCTCTCGATGTTTGATCATATTCTTTTCCTTATTTTCAAATGTCTTCTCTTGCCAGTGCACCTCTCAATCATTAACTTTTCGTTATTCATTTGTTCCGCAGTGCTAAAGATATCTCGAAGATTCGTGTTTTCCACTCTGCATTCATTCAAGATCTTTCCAGGTTGTTATCTCATTCAAGTCATTTAATTCAACCGGTGCAACCTCTCTTTTAAATCGTTCAACGGTGTTTCTTTTGAGTGGGCCCTAACCCACAGGTCTATTCCCAGGATCTTACCTGACTCTTCTTATTTCCCGGAGATATCCTAAATTCCTTTTAAAGTTTGACGCAAGAATGAATTATCATCAGTCAAATGTCCTTCTCCAAGATCTTTCAAATTCATTTCATCATTGATTCAACTTTTATTTTCTTCTTTATTCCGGTGCCTCAACAATTCATGGTGGTGTTTCCCATCGTAATTCTCAGATTTTGGAGACCGAAGAGGATTTTCTCTCAACCTTGCTCCATTCTCTTCAAGATTCGTGATTCTAGCTTGTTGCCATCCTCTCGTAATTGTTTTGATCGTGAGAATTCTTTTCACCTATCCGGAGCATTTCAAGATTCTTTTCAGTTTGCTTCTCCGGAGTCCATCATCTCAGAGTTTATTCATTCTCAGCTTTCAGCTATCATTCTCAAATTTTACCGGTTCATCAAGTGATCTCTAATCAGCTCGTGATCTCTTCGCTCTCATGTATCTAAATTCTCTCAAGCGTCTTCATTCATTTGCTTAATTCTTCAAGGTGTTTCTTTAGGTTTTATTCGTTCTTTTTCAATTCTTACGGTGGTTCTCCAAAGATTTCTTTTCCTTCATTATCATCTCAATTTATTCGTTGTTTCAATCCTTCCGGTGGTTCGTGGAAGACTTTCTCAAGTTTGTGCTGTATCTATCTTATCCTTTCTACAAGAATAAGTAATATGTCAAATCCGTTGATTGTCATCAATTTAATTGGTGAAGGATAAGCATAATGTAATTCTTATTCTTGTTTCATCGAGTAAATTCAATTCCTTATTCCAGAGCCTCATCAAAATTCTCGGTCGAACTTGTTTCATCTTTTCTTTTCTGGAGTTCCAAGCTTTTCCGCATTATCTCGTCGCGAAGCTCCATCTATATCATTGTAAGGCTTCACCTTGTGTTTTCAACTACCCTTTCTTTCCGTTTGATCATTCTTTTGTTTTACCGGAGTTCTTCATGAAGGTTTTACATGATGGTTCATCAAGGATTTTATCCCTTCTCGAAGTTTTCATCGAGATTCTTTTCCGAGGAGCTCAAGTTTTCTTCATCTTGCTAACTGGAGTGCAATTCTTCCTTCCGTATCAATAGAGGTGGTATTATGTCATTCTTGATAATTTGAGTTCATGTTTCATGATTCACATGTTGTCAAGGATGAGATATTTTAAATCCATCAATCTCGTCAATTGAGTTATCTTGGGTTATAGTTCACCTAAAGTTTTCCCTAAGGATTGTTGCTATTATGGTGCTTATAAAGGACCCAAGTTCTTCATTTATCCTCCCAGTGATATAAGTTTCTCGTCTCCTTGTTCATATCAATCCAATTCTGCTTCCCGTGAGTGGCAGGTTGTCACCTCATAATTTGAGATGTATTCCATAAGACCATATCAAGCTTATTCCTTTCGTTGTTGGTTTTCCAACAACTCCGCTCGACCCGTTTCCTAAGGATGCCTTCTCAAGCTCTTTTGTGGCATAAGATGGCATTTTCTTCTCCATTCTTTTCCAATTATCTATATTCTATTCTTTCGTTCCGGAGGCATTGTTATGTTGCTTTATTCAACCATCATCTTGTTTCATCCAAGATCATGTTCTTCTTATGATTGTCCATTTAACCGGAGTATCGTGCCCTCTTTTCAAGTTCTCTCATCTTATCAAATTTTTCTTCTCTTTTCTACCGGAGTGCTGTCCGAATTTGTTCTTCCTTGTTCCTCTTTCTTAATGGAGTGCTTTCAACTTTGTTCATCTCTGTTGTTTTTCTTTCTTTCAAGTTATTCAACCTTTCAAGGTTCTTTGGTTTCACTCGTTTTTCAAAGAAGCAATTTGTTTTACCTCTTCTCTTATCTCTTCCGTTGTCCCTCCGGTGCCATTCTAGATCTCGGGACGAGATCCTCTCGTAGTGGTGGAGTGTTGTGATGCCCGAGACCGATGTGCCAGGTGTCTTTCAGTTATTCGCTGTCGTTGCCATGTCATTTGCTTGCGTGTTGCATCTTGCCATGTCATCATGTGCATTGCATCATCATGTTTTCAAAACTTGCATTAGCCCGGGTTCTCCCAGTTCCGTCTGTTGTCTGTTCTGAGCCCAGACACACTTGCACGCGCCCGCGGCAAGTCCGAAATATTACTTTATAAGTGGCCAGAAAATGTTATCGGAATGGGATGAAAGTTGGCATGTGGTGTTGTTATGTTATAGGTAGGCCGCCTGCCAAGTTTCATCGCATTCGGAGTTCGTTTGATAGCCCAACGGATAACTATAGCGACATTATAGTCGGTCTAACGTAGGACGTTTTCGGTCTCCGGAAACAGTCGCCGGGCCTCCCTCTCTTCTCTTCTCTCAGCTCGAGACCGTCTACACAGCTCACTACCTACCGCCAGGTCCAACCTAATCTCTCTCCTCAGCCCGCAGCCCCCCTCGCGCGCGTCCAAAACTTACCCGAACCCGACCCGGACAGTCGTCACCGTTGGATCCGGGTCATCCCCAAACATCTACAAAACGTCACCGTTTTCTTATTTGGTATCCCTAGCTATTTTTTTCGCGACCGTCTGATTAAGATCGGAGGGACCAAATGCCCCTATCCAAAAATCCACTTGTTATATATATATCAGATCAAACCCTAAAAATCCTCCCCCTTGTCCCATCCCTCCGCCGCTGCTAGCCCACTGTCTCCTCCTCGTGTTCCCCGCCGAGCCAATCACCTTTGTTCCTTGTTTTCAGATCCACTCCACCAACCAACGAAGCCACCACCCACTCGTTTTGGACCGCTAGATCACAGATCCGACGGCCTAGGAGGCTCCCCAACGCCCCAGCGTTCGTCCCTGCCTCCCGGCCGCAGCTCCCTCGCCCCCGCTCGATCTGGCCGCTGAGATCCCGAGCGCCTCGACCCCAAGCTCCATCACCCGCCGGTGGCCTCGATGGTACAGCAGCAACTGCCGCCAGACCGGATTCCCCCCTCGCCTCTAACCTTTCTTCCTCGTGGCTCTCCCACTCATATCTCACATCTTCCTCTCCCTCTCTCTATTTTTTTGCTCACAGGAGACCTCCATGGCTGCTCCAGCTAGCTCCGTCGCTGTCGTTTCGTGCCGGGAATGAGTGGATCCGGTCTCCATCGCTGCAGATCCGCCTCCCCAGCCGTCCCGCGCCCTGGACCTCGCCGGAGCCGCGCTAGGCCGCCGTCGTCGTCCTGCTCCAAGGCAAAGCGCGGCCCGCTCGATCCTCTACTTCGTTGACCTACTTCACCTCCCCTTGGGCCAGATCCGCGCCAAGTACCAGCTCGCCACGATTCGTCTCCACGCGCAGCCCAGCGCCACGCCAAGCCCGCAGCCCCGCCGACCTGCTTCACCGCCTTGGGCCGAAGCCCATGGGGGATCAGCCCCTCTAGCCCCTCTGCTCTATTGGGCCAGCCAGTTTTGGCCCGACTGTGTTTTTTTTTCTGTCCATGCGTTTTGCCTATTATTCCAGAGAACGCCTGTTTTACAGAAAACCCCCTAAGTTTCATGCATATCCTAACTAACAAACCATGCATCGCATGTAAATAATTTATATATGAAACTTGCTCAGAATTTTGTCTAGTTTAATAATATGTCACTTTCATCCAGGTTTAAAATGTTTAAAATGATGTTTGGTTAAACTTACTCCTATGCCATGCTAAAATTCTTCAATTCATAACTAAATAACCGTAACTCCGAATTTAATAAACTTTATATGTAAATGGGGTGGAATTTTGCTTGTTGGAACATGGAGATGTTGTTCCTGGTTGGAACATGTTTACTTGTTGGGATATCACAATATATCTTATTTAATTAATGCATCTATATACTTGGTAAAGGGTGGAAGGCTCGGCCTTATGCCTGGTGTTTTGTTCCACTCTTGCCGCCCTAGTTTCCGTCATATCGGTGTTATGTTCCCGGATTTTGCGTCCCTTACGCGGTTGGGCTATAATGGGAACCCCTTGACAGTTCGCCTTGAGTAAAACTCTTCCAGCAATGCCTAACATTGGTTTTACCATTCGCCACCCAGCCTTTTTTCTTTTCCCTTGGGGGTCACGCGCCCAAGGGTCATCATTATTTTACCCCCCCGGGCCAGTGCTCCTCTGAGTGTTGGTCCAACTTGTCAGCCGCCGGTGGCCACCAGGGGCAACTCTGGGCTGGCCTACCGAAAGTTTGGACGATCCGGTGTGCCCTGAGAAAGAGATATGTGCAGCTCCTATCGGGATTTGTCGGCACATTCGGGCGGTGCTGCGGGTTTAGTTTTACCCTGTCGAAATGTCTTGTTGTACCGGGATACCAAGTCTGATCGGAATGTCTCGGGAGGAGGTCTATTCCTTCGTTGACCGTGAGAGCTTGTGATGGGCTAAGTTGGGACACCCCTGTAGGGATTTGAACTTTCGAAAGCCGTGCCCGCGGTTATGGGCAGATGGGAATTTGTTAATGTCCGGTTGTAGAAAACCTGAAGTTAACCTTAATTAAAATGAATCAACCGCGTGTGTTACCGTGATGGTCTCTTTCCGGCGGAGTCCGGGAAGTGAACACGGTGTTGGAGTTATGCTTGACGTAGGTTGTTTTAGGATCACTTCTTGATCATACTTGTATCGACCGTGCTTTGCCTTCTCTTCTCGCTCTCATTTGCGTATGTTAGCCACCATATATGCTAGTCGCTTGCTGCAGCTCCACCTCATACCTTTTACCTTACCCATAATCTTAAATAGTCTTGATCGCGAGGGTGCGAGATTGCTGAGTCCCTATGGCTCACAGATACTTCCAAAACCAGCTTGCAGGTGCCAATGAGTCCGTGCAGATGACGCAACCAAGCTCGGGAGGAGCTCGATGAAGACCTTGTCCTTTGTGTTGTTTCGTTCTAGTTGATCAGTAGTGGAGCCCGGTTGGGGTCGATCGGGGACCTTTGTCGCATTTGGGGTTCTTCTTTTATTTTGGTTCCGTAGTCGGACCTTGATTGTATTTGGATGATGTAATGCTTTATTTATGTATTGTGTGAAGTGGCGATTGTAAGCCAACTATGTATCTTTTTCCTTATGTATTACATGGGTTGTGTGAAGATTACCTCACTTGCGACATTGCTTTCAATGCGGTTATGCCTCTAAGTCATTCTTCGACACGTGGGAGATATAGCCACATCGAGGGTGTTACACAACTGCACCAGTATTGTCACAAAAGATTTTCATTGGACCTGATGCACTAGGTATGACACCTATATCGGATATGAACTCCTTCATCCAGACTCCTTCATTTGCTTCTTCCAAAGCATCAATGTACTCCGCTTCACATGTAGATCCCGCCACGATGCTCTATTTAGAACTGCTCCAACTGACAGCTCCTCCGTTTAATATAAACACATATCCGGTTTGCGATTTAGAATCGTCCGGATCTATGTCAAAGCTTGCATCAACATAACCATTTACGAGGAGCTCTTTGTCAGCTCCATAAATGAGAAACATATCCTTAGTCCTTTTCAGGTACTTTAGGATGTTTTTGACTGCTATCCAGTGATCCACTCCTGGATTACTTTGGTACCTCCCTGCTAAACTAATAGCAAGTCACACATCAGGTCTGGTACACAGCATTGCATACATGATAGAGCCTATGGCTGAAGCATAGGGAACATCTTTGATTTTCTCTCTATCTTCTGCAGTGGTCGGGCATTGAGTCTTACTCAACTTCACACCTTGTAATACAGGCAAGAACCCTTTCTTTGCCTGATCCATTTTGAACTTCTTCAAAACTTTGTCAAGGTATGTGCTTTGTGAAAGTCCAATTAAGCGTCTTGATCTATCTCTATAGATCTTGATGCCCAATATGTAAGCAGCTTCACCGAGGTCCTTCATTGAAAAACTCTTATTCAAGTATCCTTTTATGCTATCCAGAAATTCTATATCATTTCCAATCAACAATATGTCATCCACATATAATATTAGAAATGCTACAGAGCTCCCACTCACTTTCTTGTAAATACAGGCATCTCCAAAAGTCTCTATAAAACCATATGCATTGATCACACTATCAAAGCGTTTATTCCAACTCCGAGAAGCTTGCACCAGTCCATAAATGGATCGCTGGAGCTTGCACACTTTGTTGGTACCTTTTGGATCAATAAAACCTTCAGGTTGCATCATACACAACTCTTCTTCCAGAAATCCATTCAGGAATGCAGTTTTTACATCCATTTGCCAAATTTCATAATCATAAAATGCAGCAATAGCTACCATGATTTGGACGGTCTTAAGCATCGCTACGGGTGAGAAGGTCTCATCATAGTCAAATCCTTGAACTTGTCGAAAACCTTTCGCAACAAGTCGAGCTTTGTAGACAGTAACATTACCATCAGCGTCTGTCTTCTTCTTGAAGATCCATTTATTCTAGATGGCTTGCCGATCATCCGACAAGTCAACCAAAGTCCACACTTTGTTCTCATACATGGATCCCATCTCAGATTTTATGGCCTCAAGCCATTTTGCGGAATCTGGGCTCATCATCGCTTCCTCATAGTTCGTAGGTTCATCATGGTCTAGCAACATGACCTCCAGAACAGGATTACCGTACCACTCTGGTGCGGATCTTATTCTAGTTGACCTACGAGGTTCGGTAGTAACTTGATCTGAAGTTTCATGATCATCATCATTAGCTTCCTCACTAATTGGTGTACGTAGGTGTCATAGGAACCGGTTTCTGTGATGAACTACTTTCCAATAAGGCAGCAGGTACAGTTACCTCATCAAGTTCTACTTTCCTCCCACTCACTTCTTTCGAGAGAAACTCCTTCTCTAGAAAGGATACATTCTTAGCAACAAATGTCTTGCCTTCGGTTCTGTGATAGAAGGTGTACCCAACAGTTTCCTTTGGGTATCCTATGAAGACACATTTCTCCGATTTGGGTTCGAGCTTATCAGGTTGAAGCTTTTTGACATAAGCATCACAGCCCCAAACTTTAAGAAACGACAATTTTGGTTTCTTGCCAAACCATAGTTCATAAGGCGTCGTCTCAATGGATTTGGATGGTGCCCTATTTAACGTGAATGCAGCCGTCTCTAAAGCATAACCCCAAAACGATAGTGGTAAATCAGTAAGAGACATCATAGATCGCACCATATCTAGTAAGGTACGATTACGATGTTCGGACACACCATTATGCTGTGGTGTTCTAGGTGGCGTGTGTTGCGAAACTATTCCGTATTGTTTCAAATGTATACAAAAATCTTAACTCAAATATTCTCCTCCACGATCAGATCGTAGAAACTTTTTGTTCTTGTTACGATGATTTTCCACTTCACTCTGAAATCCTTTGAACTTTTCAAATGTTTCAAACTTATGTTTCATTAAGTAGATATACCCATATCTTCTCAAATCATCTATGAAGGTGAGAAAATAACGATACCCGCCACGAGACTCAATATTCATTGTGTTGGGGAACGTAGTAATTTCAAAAAATTTCCTACGCACATGCAAGATCATGGTGATGCATAGCAACGAGAGGGGAGAGTGTGATCTATGTACCCTTGTAGACCGACAGCGGAAGCGTTAGCACAACGCGGTTAATGTAGTCGTACGTCTTCACGGCCCGACCGATCAAGCACCGAAACTACGGCACCTCCGAGTTTTAGCACACATTCAGCTCGATGACAATCCCCGGACTCCGATCCAGCAAAGTGTCGGGGAAGAGTTTCGTCAGCACGACGGCATGGTGACGATCTTGATGTACTATCGTCGTAGGGCTTCGCCTAAGCACCGCTACAATATTATCGAGGATTATGGTGGAAGGGGGCACCGCACACGGCTGAGAATATGATCATGTGGATCAACTTGTGTGTCTAGGGGTGCCCCCTGCCCCCGTATATAAAGGATCAAGGGGAGGAGGCCGGCCGGCTCCCTATGGCGCGCCAAGGAGGAGTCCTCCTCCTAGTAGGAGTAGGACTCCTACTAGGAGGGGGAAAGAAGTGGGGAGGGAGAAGGAAAGGGGGGCGCCGCCCCCCCTCTCCTAGTCCAATTCGGACCAGGGGGAGGAGGCGCGCGGCCCAACTTTGGCTGCCCTTCTCTCTCTACACTAAGGCCCATATGGCCCATTACTTCTCCCGGGGGGGGGGGGGTTCCGGTAACCCTCCGGCTCTCCGATTTTCTCCGAAATCACCTGGAACACTTCCGGTGTCCGAATATAGCCGTCCAATATATCAATCTTTATGTCTCGACCATTTCGAGACTCCTCGTCATGTCCGTGATCACATCCGGGACTCCGAACTATCTTTGGTACATCAAAACTCATAAACTCATAATATAACTGTCATCGAAACCTTAAGCGTGCAGACCCTACGGGTTCGAGAACAATGTAGACATGACCGAGACACGTCTCCGGTCAATAACCAATAGCGGAACCTCGATGCTCATATTGGCTCCTACATATTCTACGAAGATCTTTATCGGTCAGACCGCATAACAACATACGTTGTTCCCTTTGCCATCGGTATGTTACTTGCCCGAGATTCGATCGTCCGTATCTCAATACCTAGTTCAATCTCGTTACCGGCAAGTCTCTTTACTCGTTCCGTAATACATCATCTCGCAACTAAATCATTAGTTGCAATGCTTGCAAGGCTTATGTGATGTGCATTACCGAGAGGGCCCAGAGATACCTCTCCAACAATCGGAGTGACAAATCCTAATCTCGAAATACGCCAACCCAACATGTACCTTTGGAGACACCTGTAGAGTACCTTTATAATCACCCATTTAGCTTGTGACGTTTGGTAGCACACAAAGTGTTCCTCCGGCAAACGGGAGTTGCATAATCTCATAGTCATAGGAACATGTATAAGTTATGAAGAAAGCAATAGCAACATACTAAACGATCGGGTGCTAAGCTAATGGAATGGGTCATGTCAATCAGATCATTCACCTAATGATGTGATCCCGTTAATCAAATAACAACTCTTTGTTCATGGTTAGGAAACATAACCATCTTTGATTAACGAGCTAGTCAAGTAGAGGCATACTAGTGACACTCCATTTATCTATGTATTCACACATGTATTATGTTTCCGGTTAATACAATTCTAGCATGAATAATAAACATTTATCATGATATAAGAAAATAAATAATAACTTTATTATTACCTCTAGGGCATATTTCCTTCACATTGGACCACATATATTAGTATGTATGATCTCCAAGAAATCTGTTGCTCGCTCCATTGTTCCGGAGAACGACATTTTAGTCATCTTGCCCTTGAGGCATGGTTCGCAAGTACAAAGTGATTCATAATCAAGTGATTCCAAAAGTCCATCAGTATGGAGTTTCTCCATGCGCTTTACACCAATATGACCCAAATGGCAGTGCCACAAATAAGTTGCACTAGAATTATCTACTCTGCATATTTTGGCTTCAACATTATGAATATGTGTGTCACTACTATCGAGATTTAACTCAAATAGACCACTCTTCAAGGGTGCATGACCATAAAAGATATTACTCATATAAATAGAACAACCATTATTCTCAGATTCAAATGAATAACCATCTCACATCAAACAAGATCCAGATATAATGTTTATGCTCAATGCTGGCACCAAACAACAATTATTCAGGTCTAAAACTAATCCCGAAGGTAGATGTAGAGGTAGCGTGCCGACGGCGATCACATCGACTTTGGAACCATTTCCCACGCGCATCGTCACCTCGTCCTTAGCCAGTCTTCGCTTAATATGTAGTCCCTGTTTCGAGTTGCAAATATTAGCAACAGAACCAGTATCAAATACCCATGTGCTACTGCGAGCTCTGGTAAGGTACACATCAATAACATGTATATCACATATGTTCACCTTGCCATCCTTCTTATCCGCCAAATACTTGGGGCAGTTCCGCTTCCAGTGACCAATCTGTTTGCAGTAGAAGCACTCAGTCTCAGGCTTAGGTCCAGACATGGGTTTCTTCTCCCGAGCAGCAACTTGTTTGTTGTTCTTCTTGAAGTTCCCCTTCTTCTTCCCTTTACCCTTTGTCGTGAAACTGGTGGTCTTGTTGACCATCAACACTTGATGCTCCTTCTTGATTTCTACCTCCGCTGCCTTTAGCATTGCGAAGAGCTCAGGAATTTCTTACTCATCCCTTGCATATTATAGTTCATCACGAAGCTCTTATAGCTTGGTGGCAATGATTGAAGAACTCTGTCAATGAACTATCAACATGAAGATTAACTCCCAGTTGAGTCAAGTGATTATGATACCCAGACATTTTGAGTATATGTTCACTAACAGAACTATTCTCCTCCATCTTGCAGCTATAGAACTTATTGTAGACTTCATATCTCTCAATCCGGGCATTTGCTTGAAATATTAACTTCAACTCCTGAAACATCTCATATGCTCCATGACGTTCAAAACGTCCTTGAAGTCCCGGTTCTAAGCCGTAACACATGGCACACTAAACTATCGAGTAGTCATCAGCTTTACTCTACGAGACGTTCTTTACGTCATCAGCAGCATCTGCAGCAGGCCTGGTACCCAGCGGTGCTTCTAGGACGTAATTCTTCTGTGCAGCAATGAGGATAATCCTCAAGTTACGGACCTAGTCCGTGTAATTGCTACCATCATCTTTCAAGTTTCCTTTCTCAAGGAATGCATTAAAATTCAATGGAACAACAACACGGGCCATCTATCTACAATAACATAGACAAGCAAAATACTATCAGGTACTAAGTTCATGATAAATTTAAGTTCAATTAATCATATTACTTAAGAACTCCCACTTAGATAGACATCCCTCTAATCATCTAAGTGATCACGTGATCCATATCAACTAAACCATAACCGATCATCGCGTGAAAATGGAGTAGTTTTCAATGGCAAACATCACTATGTTGATCATATGTACTATATGATTCACGCTCGACCTTTCGGTCTCAGTGTTCCGAGGCCATATCTGCATATGCTAGGGTCGTCAAGTTTAACCCGAGTATTCTGCGTGTGTAAAACTGTCTTACACCCGTTGTAGATGAACATTGAGCTTATCACACCCAATCATCACATGATGTCTTGGCAGGACGAACTTTGGCAATGGTGCATACTCAGGGAGAACACTTTTACCTAGAAATTTAATGAGAGATCATCTTATAATTCTACCGTCAAACAAAGCAGAATAAGATGCATAAAGGATAAACATCACATGCAATCAATATAAGTGATATGATATGGCCATCATCATCTTGTGCCTTTGATCTCCATCTCTAAAGCACCGTCATGATCACCATTATCACCGGCGCGACACCTTGATCTCCATCGTAGCATCGTTGTCGTCTCGCCAACTATTACTTCTACGACTATCGCTTCTGCTTAGTGATAAAGTAAATCAATTACAGGGCGATTGCATTGCATACAATAAAGCAACAACCATATGGCTCCTGCCAGTTGCCGATAACTCCGTTACAAAACATGATCATCTCATACAATAAATATAGCATCATGTCTTGACCATATCACATCACAACATGCCCTGCAAAAATAAGTTAGACGTCCTCAACTTTGTTGTTGCAATTTTTTACGTGGCTACTACGGGCTGAGCAAGAACCGTTCTTACCTACGCATAAAAACCACAACGATAGTTCGTGAAGTTAGTGTTATTTTAACCTTTGCAAGGACCGGGCGTAGCCACACTCGGTTCAACTAAACTTGGAGAAACTGACACCCGCCAGCCACCTGTGTGCAAAGCACATTGGAAGAACCAGCCTCGCGTAAGCCTACGCATAATGTCGGTCCGGGCCGCTTCATCCAACAATACCGCCGAACCAAAGTATGACATGTTGGTAAGCAGTATGACTTGTATTGCCCACAACTCACTTGTGTTCTACTTGTGCATATGACATCTACGCATAAACCTGGCTCGGATGCCACTGTTGGGAACGTAGTAATTTCAAAAAAAAATCCTACACACACGGGATCATGGTGATGTGCATCATCGAGAGGGGAGAGTGTGTCTACGTACCCTCATAGACCGAATGCGGAAGCGTTAGCACAACCCGGTTGATGCAGTCGTACGTCTTCACGATCTGACCGATCCAAGTACCAAACGCACAACACCTTCGAGTTCTGCGCACGTTCAACTCAATGACGTCCCGTGTGCTCCGATCCAGCAAAGCTTCACATGATAGTTTCATCAGCACGACGGTGTGGTGACAGTGATGATGATGCTACCGATGCAGGGCTTCGCCTAAGCACCGCTACGATATGATCGAGGTGGATTATGGTGGAGGGGGGCACCGCACACGACTAAGAGATCAATGATCAATTGTTGTTTCTATGGGGTGCCCCCTGCCCCCGTATATAAAGGAGCAAGGGGGAGGAGGCGGCCAACCAGGGAGAGGCGCGCCAAGGGGGAGTCCTACTCCCACTAGGAGTAGGTCTCTTCCTATTCCTAGTAGGAGTAGGAGAGGAGGAAGGAAAATGGAGAGGAGGAGAAGGAAAGAGGGGGCCGGCCCCCTTGCCCTAAACCAATTTGGTTTGGGCCTTGGGGGCGCGCCCCACACTCCCCTTACTGCCCTCTGATACGTCTCGAACGTATCTATAATTTTTGATTGCTCCATGCTATATTATCTACTTTGTTGGACTATATTGGGCTTTATTTTCCACTTTTATATTATTTTTGGGATAATTGTTTCTGTGCCCTTAGTTGGGTCACCCTCAACTGATTTGCCCCTAATTTTGGAAAACACGCGGTCTTACCCAGCTTTGACCGCTCCCCTTGCGTTTTTGCCCTTCCGGCACGTCTCCGTCCAGTCAGCGCCATTTGACCCAAACGACGCGTTACTTTGGACACCGCTTGCCCCCGTGCTCACTCACACTCTCTCATTCCCCACTCTTGCTCCCTCTTTTTCCCTCTAACGAACCCTAAATTGCGGCGACAAGCGGCGGATGGCCAGATCCATTGCAAGGTGATGGGGGAGAGTGGAGAAAGTGTCGGCGGTGGCCGCTGCGGTGGTAGGAACAGCACACCTCCATTGCATTGCGGAGAAGGCGGCAGAGGCACCAACGGAGACAAGGGAAGCTCCTGTGGCGGATCTGCACCAACGGCGAGAAGCGATGGCGGATCTGCACCAATGGCGACAAGCGGGGGCGGATCTGCATGGCAAATTCCCCCAGGGTTAGTATTGGACCTGATTTGCTCGGTTTTTTCATAGGAGATTTACTTGGATTTAGAGTTTAGTCTAAATTTTGTGCGTTTTATCACTGGATATGTCACACCCTAGCTAGTCATGCATTAGAGTGTTGCATCATGTTTACTCTTTCATCAGAAACTTGAAATGGGGATCTGTGAAACCCTCAGAACCATTTTGAAAATGACCCAAATAAAAATTTCTCCAAAAGGGTCCAAGAAAATGCTCATGTTGCTCTCTGAAAATATTGGACAGAGATAAAAATCAAACCAATAATTTTAGTGGCTCATGGACATTTATTTTGGGCATTTGGAATTAATGCATAAATATTTGCATTGGAAATATATTAATTATATATATTAATATATGCCCAAATATTATGCCAATTATAAAAGAGCTCTGGAATAATATAAATAGCTCCTGCAAAAATTGGCATAAGTTAAATAAATGATTTAATATATTTTTTAAATCAAAACAAATGTCAGAAATTAGAAAACAGAAAATATATAAAGGGAGAAGCTTACCTGGGCTCCTCCACTGTGCGGCCCAGCCAGCTGGCTGGCCCAGCCAGCAGCCGGCCCAGCCCACCTCCCTCCTCTGTCGTCTTCGTCCCGACAGAGGGAGGGGAGTGTGGCCGGCGCGCGCGCGCGCCACCGCGCCACGCCACCTCTCTCCCTGCCTGCCTGCCCTCCCTCTCGTCGCCTCGATGCCCTGGACGACGCCACGCCTCTCCCCCTGCTCTCTCTCACTCTCCCCCGGCTCTCCTCTCCTCTCCCTCGCTCTCTCTCTCACACGGCCGAACACCACCGTCGCCGCCGTTCGCCACAGCAGCCGTCTCCGGCCACCCCTCGCTCCCCCGACTAGCTCAGAAGCTCCGCCACGACCCCCTCTTCCTCCCCACCGCTCCACAGCTCCCCGGAAGCCCTGCATCGCCGCCACGTCGCCGTTCCCCTCTTCGGGCACCGACCGTCGTCGCCGTCGAATTCGCCGTCACCAGCGCGTCCCCGAGCCCGCTAACCATCCCTGCAGCTCCGCGGTGAGCCCCCGGATCGTTTCCCCCTTCTCCCCTGGTCTCTTTCGACCTCTAGACCCTAGCCCCACCTCGGCCGAGAGCTCCACGCCGCCGGCGATGTCGCCGTCGTGGCCACGGTCACCGTAGCACCCAACCGAGCGCACTATCGTGCTCCCCACCTCACCAGGAGCACGCAGCGCGCACTAACGCCTCCCGAAACCCCCTGCAATGTCGATTCCGACCGCACCCGAACTTCGGCCGCCGCAGCCGAGCTCGCCGCCGTCAACTCCGGCCACCCCGAGCCCAACCACCACCACCAATAGTCGCGGCTCAACCTCAGCAACACGTAGATGCCTTCCGTCGTCCATTTGGTTGCCGGAATGGCAAAAAGCACTTTCGCCGCCGTCTCGGACCTCGCCGGCGTCATGTCGCCGGTGGGGTTTGACTTGTCCGACCTGGGGTTTGACCCCCCAGGGTCACTGACGCGTGGGCCCTGTCGGACAGGTGGTTAGTTAGTCCTAATTACCATTAGTCAACCCCCCCTGACACTGACAGTGGGCCCCAGCGCCACTAATCCCTAATTAGGATTAATTTAAACCTGTTAAACCCCCCTGTCACTGACGTGTGGCCCCCACACGTCAGGTTTGACTTCAGCCAGCCGCAGTTGACCACTGATGTCATGCTGACGTCAGGCTGACGCAGTAATTGAATTTCTGGATTTAATTTAAATCAGGAAATTCCAGAATATTATTTAAACTTCAAAAATTCATAACTTTTATTCTGTAACTCCAAATTGGACAAATTATATATGAAAAATGATCAGAAAAATCCAATCTACCCATCTGTACTATTTTCATGCATGATCAAACAAGTTAAATTGATGTTTTAAGCAGAACAAGGAAAAGCACTTTTAAAAGGCCATGTTTGAGTTTGAAATTTGAATCTTTGATTCAAATTTGTTCAATACCTTCTGGTTCTAGTTGCATTAGCCCAACACACTCATATTGCCATGTTTCATGCATGCATCATATTGTTGCACATTGTTTGGTGATGCTTGTGTATCGATGTCCTTTACGACAGGTTCTGCCTCCGAGGAGTACCGTGATTACCCTAACGAAGAACCGTATCCGTGCATCGAACCATCAGGCAAGCAACCAACCATTTGATCATATCGATACAATCCCATGTTCTCGCTCCTGCTCTCTTTTACTGCATTAAGACAACGCGATTCAAACTGCTGTGTGCTACGGTAGTTGAACCCATTTCCTCTGCATGACCTGTCATTGCCACAGTAACTAGATGAAACCCACTAGCATGTGTAGGAGTTGATCGAGCCATATGTATGTGTTGTTCCTACCTTGCTATGCCTGCTATGCTTAGAGTCGTGTCAGGTCTGGTTCATCTGGGTGATGGGCTAGAGTGAAATGGTTATGTCGGTAATGAGAGTGGTGTGGTGAAACACGATTTGGTAAAGGTATCGATGAGAGGCCATGTAGGAGTACATGGTGGGTTGTTTCATTGAAGCCGACCTTAAGCACTGAGATCTGTATGTGTGATTTAAGAATCAGCTACTACCATGCATTGGGCCCGAAACCAATGGACCCTCTCGGCTTCTTATTCACCCTAGTTCTCCGTCCAGGAGTTGCAACTAGTTTCTGGTGTTTGTAGCCTACTGGAGGCCGTGGACAGCGCTGACCGTAGGGGTGGGCTGTGATGCGGTAGGTACGTGGCCGGGTGTACCGAATACCCGTTAGGTATCTCGGGAACCCTGTTCACATCGTTCGGGGCCGTATGGGAAACCTCGGCCGGACTCCCTGCGGATGGAACCTGAATAGGTGATAAACCTGGACTGGAGGCTTAGGTGATTAGGTAGGTTGTGGCCGACACCCACGTTGGGCTTCCGCTTGAAGGTTGCCGAGTACATGTCGTGTAAACGACGGTAAGTGGTGAGAGCGTGTATGAAGAAGTACACCCCTGCAGGGTTATCATGATCTATTCGAATAGCCGCGTCCGCGGTAAAGGACTACTTGGTTGCCTATACAGTTCATAGACAAGTAAATGGAAACTACTAAAAGCCTCAAGATAAGTGTGAGTGCCGAGGATGGCTCTTCTGTAGGAAGACGGAGGTGGATCCTCGGTAGTGTATTGAAGTGGTGAGTAGTGGACTCGTGTGCGCAAAACCATTTCAAGTTGAAGTATCGTAGGTTAGCCTAGCCAAGAGTCAAAGCTGGCTTGCTGCAATAACTCCACCAACCCTTCTTGATACTATGCATGTATGTAGGATCTGATGTAAGTCTTGCTGAGTACCTTTGTACTCATGTTGCTATAATCTACATTTTTACAGAAGACGCTGCAACCCCTTCTGATGGGTTCTATGTAGACGTTGACATCAACGAGTAGGCTAAAGACCCAGGTGGTGACCCTGAGCTTGTGAAGGACCACGTGGTCTAGCTAGGCTTTCTAAGCCTCTTTTATTTTACTAGTTGTCTGTACTCAGACAAGTTACTTCCGCTGCTGGCTTGTATGACTGTATGACT
This sequence comes from Triticum aestivum, assembly GCF_018294505.1. Taxonomy (NCBI): domain Eukaryota; kingdom Viridiplantae; phylum Streptophyta; class Magnoliopsida; order Poales; family Poaceae; genus Triticum; species Triticum aestivum. Next base: position 592,168,048 of record NC_057809.1, on the reverse strand, counting down.
TGTATGTTGGGTCGTGAGACCCGTACCTTTGTGTATGTTATGTATGGCTCCCTGAGCCTTAAATAAAGTACTTGTGTCATAGAGTCATGTTGTGATGCTTCGTTGTATTTGCACATATCGAGCATATTGTGTGTATGATTGAAATGCTTGGTATGTGTGGGATCTGACTATCTAGTTGTTTATCTTTAGTAGCCTCTCTTACCGGGAAATGTCTCCTAGTGTTACCGCTGAGCCATGGTAGCTTGCTACTGCTCTGGAACACTTAGGCTGGCCGGCATGTGTCCTTCTTCGTTCCTGTGTCTGTCCCTTCGGGGAAATGTCACGCTTTGAGTACCGGAGTCCTGTTAGCCCGCTACAGCCCGGTTTACCGGAGTCCTGCTAGCCCAGTGCTACAGCCCGGACCCACTTGCTGATGACCGACACGTTCGAAGCTGGGTCATGGATGCCTGTCCCTGTAAGTCTGTGCCACTTTAGGTTTACGACTAGTCATGTCAGCCCGGGCTCCTTATCATATGGATGCTAGCGACACTATCATATACGTGAGCCAAAAGGCGCAAACGGTCCCGGGCAAAGGTAAGACGACACCCGTGGGGATACCGTGCGTGAGGCCGCAAAGTGATATGAGGTGTTACCGGCTAGATCGATGTGACATCGAGTCGGGGTCCTGACAGCGTTGGTTCTTCAAGCCAAGCTGGTCGATGTTGAGTCTAGAAATTCTTTAGTTATATGTAGGGGAATTGTTTGCGGGTTGGAACGTAAGGCTCTTTTTACTCCTCTATCTTGTGACATTCTGATCTGAGTCAGTCCATTCTTCCACCGGGGGATAAGGAATTAGGATCTATTCTCTCTATCAGGATCACGTGTTACTAATCAGTAGTACCTTATAAGTTTGATGGTTACAAGCCTAGTTCAGTTCTACTACCACATTATGTTGCCAGAATGGTTTCAGAACTTTGATATGATGGTGTTGAGTATGTACGAAATCCTTTGTCAAATGTCTCAAAATCCTTTTTGAGCATTTATAGCTGTTATGTTGCCGAAATTTTGCTAGAAATTCTAATGCCTTTGCATTATGATTATGCTTTCAGATGGCCACTCGCGACCTCAATCAAGTGGTTCGCCTGACTCGGTGCCTAGATGTACCCGGCCATACTGCTAAGTTGGTCAGGGTAATGACTGAGGCTGGATACCGCTGGTATCCTGAGTACACGGTCGAAGAGCAATTCCGGGACTTCAATCAAAGCCAGTATCTCTGCACTGTCAGGATATTTCCATCTTATCCTGTGTCACACCCTAGCTAGTCATGCATTAGAGTGTTGCATCATGTTTACTCTTTCATCAGAAACTTGAAATGGGGATCTGTGAAACCCTCAGAACCATTTTGAAAATGACCCAAATAAAAATTTCTCCAAAAGGGTCCAAGAAAATGCTCATGTTGCTCTCTGAAAATATTGGACAGAGATAAAAATCAAACCAATATTTTTAGTGGCTCATGGACATTTATTTTGGGCATTTGGAATTAATGCATAAATATTTGCATTGGAAATATATTAATTATATATATTAATATATGCCCAAAAATTATGCCAATTATAAAAGAGCTCTGGAATAATATATATAGCTCCTGCAAAAATGGGCATAAGTTAAATAAATGATTTAATATATTATTTAAATCAAAACAAATGTCAGAAATTAGAAAACAGAAAAAGAAATAACAGGAGGAGCTTACCTGGGCTCCTCCCTGTGCGGCCCAGCCAGCTAGCCGGCCCAGCAAGCCAGCCCAGCCCACCACCGCCGTCGTCCTCCTGGCGCCTGTCGGCCAGGCGTGTGGCCGGCGCGCGCGCACGGCCGGAGCGCCACGCCACCAGCTCGTCTGCCTGCCTCCCCCGCCAACGCAACGCCGCGGCGCTTCTTCTCGGTGCCGCCCCGATCCCCTGGCCTTATCCCCCCTCTCTCTCCCGTGCTGCTCCCTCTCTCTCTCTCACGGCCGAACACCACCGTCGCCGCCGTTCGCCATAGCCACCGTCTCCGACCACCCCTCGCTCCCCCGACTAGCTCAGGAGCTCCGCCTCGACTCCCTCTTCCTCCCCACCGCTCCACAGGTCTCCGGAAGCCCTGCATCGCCGCCACGTCGCCGTTCCCCTCTTCGGGCTCCGACCGTCGTCGCCGTCGAATTCGCCGTCACCAGCGCGTCCCCGAGCCCGCTAACCATCCCTGCAGCTCCGCGGTGAGCCCCCGGATCGTTTCCCCCTTCTCCCCTGGTCTCTTTCGACCTCTAGGCCCTAGCCCCACCTTGGCCGAGAGCTCCACGCCACCGGCGATGTCGCCGTCGTGGCCACGGTCGCCGTAGCGCCCAACCGAGCACACCATCGTGCTCCCCACCTCACTAGGAGCACGTAGCACGCACCAACACCTCCCCTAACGCCCTGCAACGCCGATTCCGACCGCACCCGAACTCCGGCTGCCGCAGCCGAGCTCGCCGCCGTCAACTCCGGCCACCCCGAGCCCAACCACCACCACCAATAGTCGCGGCTCAACCTCAGCAACACATAGATGCCTTCCGCCGTCCATTTGGTTGCCGGAATGGCAAAAAGCACTTTCGCCGCCGTCTCGGACCTCGCCGGCGTCATGTCGCCGGTGGGGTTTGACTTGTCCGACCTGGGGTTTGACCCCCCAGGGTCACTGACGCGTGGGCCCTGTCGGCCAGGTGGTTAGATTAGCGCTAACTACTGTTAGTCAACCCCCCCTGACACTGACAGTGGGCCCCAGCGCCACTAATCCCTAATTAGGATTAATTTAATCCTGTTTAACCCCCCTGTCACTGACGTGTGGGCCCCACACGTCAGGTTTGACCTCAGCCAGCCACAGTTGACCACTGACGTCATGCTGACGTCATGCTGGCGCAATAATTATATTTCTGGATTTAATTTAAATCAGGAAATTCCAGAATATTATTTAAACTTCAAAAATTCATAACTTTTATTCTGTAACTCCAAATTGGACAAATTATATATGAAAAATGATCAGAAAAATCCAATCTATCCATCTGTACTATTTTCATGCATGATCAAACAAGTTAAATTGATGTTTCAAGCAGAACAAGGAAAAGCACTTTAAAAGGCCATATTTGAATTTGAAATTTGAATCTTTGATTCAAATTTGTTCAAACCCTTCTGGATTTTAGTTGCATTAGCCCAACTCACTCATATTGCCATGTTTCATGCATGCATCATATTGTTGCACATTGTTTTGGTGATGCTTGTGTATCGATGTCCTCTGCGACAGGTTCTGCCTCCGAGGAGTACCGTGATTACCCTAGCGAAGAACCGTATCAGTGCATCGAACCATCAGGAAAGCAACCAACCATTTGATCATATCGATACAATCCCATGTTCTCGCTCCTGCTCTCTTTTACTGCATCAAGACAACGCGATTCAAACTGCTGTGTGCTACGGTAGTTGAACCCATTTCCTCTGCATGACCTTTCAGTGCCACAGTAACTAGATGAAATCCACTAGCATGTGTAGGAGTTGATTGAGCCATATGTATGTGTTGTTCCTACCTTGCTATGCCTGCTATGCTTAGAGTCGTGTCAGGTCTGGTTCATCTGGGTGATGGGCTAGAGTGAAATGATTATGTCGGTAATGAGAGTGGTGTGGTGAACACGATTTGGTAAAGGTATCGATGAGAGGCCATGTAGGAGTATATGGTGGGTTGTTTCATTGAAGCCGACCTTAAGCACTGAGATCTGTATGTGTGATTTAAGAAACAGCTACCACCATGCATTGGGCCCGAAACCAATGGACCCTCTCGACTTCTTATTCACCCTAGTTCTCCGTCCAGGAGTTGCAAGTAGTTTCTGGTGTTTGTAGCCTACTGGAGGCCGTGGACAGCGCTGACCGTAGGGGTGGGCTGTGATGCGGAAGGTACGTGGCACGGTGTACCGAATACCCGTTAGGTATCTCGGGAACCCTGTTCACATCGTTCGGGGCCGTATGGGAAACCTCGGTCGGACTCCCTGCGGATGGAACCTGAATAGGCGATAAACCTGGACTGGAGGCTTAGGTGATTAGGTAGGTCGTGGCCGACACCCACGTTGGGCTTCCGCTTGAAGGTTGCCGAGTACATGCCGTGTAAACGACGGTAAGTGGTGAGAGCGTGTATGAAGAAGTACACCCCTGCAGGGTTAACATGATCTATTCGAATAGCCGCGTCCGTGGTAAAGGACTACTTGGTTGCCTATACAGTTCATAGACAAGTAAATGGATACTGTTAAAAGCCTCAAGATAAGTGTGAGTGCCGAGGATGGCTCTTCCGTAGGAAGACGGAGGTGGATCCTCGGTAGTGTATTGAAGTGGTGAGTAGTGGACTCGTGTGCGCAAAACCATTTCAAGTTGGAGTATCGTAGGATAGCCTAGCCAAGAGTCAAAGCTGGCTTGCTGCAATAACTCCACCAACCCTTCTTGATACTATGCATGTATGTAGGATCTGATGTAAGTCTTGCTGAGTACCTTTGTACTCATGTTGCTATAATCTATATTTTTACAGAAGACGCTGCAACCCCTTCTGATGGGTTCTATGTAGACGTTGACATCAACGAGTAGGCTAAAGACCCAGGTGGTGACCCTGAGCTTGTGGAGGACCACGTAGTATAGCTAGGCTTTCCAAGCCTCTTTTATTTTACTAGTTGTCTGTACTCAGACAAGTTACTTCCGCTGCTGGTTTGTATGACTGTATGACCTGTATGTTGGGTCGTGAGACCCGTACCTTTGAGTATGTTATGTATGGCTCCCTGAGCCTTAAATAAAGTACTTGTGTCATAGAGTCATGTTGTGATGCTTCGTTGTATTTGCACATATCGAGCATATTGTGTGTATGATTGAAATGCTTGGTATGTGTGGGATCTGACTATCTAGTTGTTTATCTTTAGTAGCCTCTCTTACCGGGAAATGTCTCCTAGTGTTACCGCTGAGCCATGGTAGCTTGCTACTGCTCTGGAACACTTAGGCTGGCCGGCATGTGTCCTTCTTCGTTCCCGTGTCTGTCCCTTCGGGGAAATGTCACGCTTTGAGTACCGGAGTCCTGTTAGCCCGCTACAGCCCGGTTTACCGGAGTCCTGCTAGCCCAGTGCTACAGCCCGGACCCACTTGCTGATGACCGACACGTTCGAAGCTGGGTCATGGATGCCTGTCCCTGTAAGTCTGTGCCACTTTGGGTTTACGACTAGTCATGTCAGCCCGGGCTCTTTATCATATGGATGCTAGCGACACTATCATATACGTGAGCCAAAAGGCGCAAACGGTCCCGGGCAAAGGTAAGGCGACACCCGTGGGAACACCGTGCGTGAGGCCGCAAAGTGATATGAAGTGTTACCGGCTAGATCGATGTGACATCGAGTCGGGGTCCTGACATCCTGGATCCACCGAGCCTCTTCACTGCTCCTATGGACTCGGGGTTACTATTGAGATGGCTGTGCAGGACGCCGCCTACTCTATGATGACCATTATGCGAGTCAGATCTGGTTTATTTCGGGACTCTGACTTCCGGTATATGCCAGGATCACTTCCGGGAGCACAAGGGTATCTCCAGGCTATCTATGCAGACTCCACTCAGGAGGATTCACGAACTCGCACCACTGCTGAGATGCTCGAGGATAAGGACCGTGAAAATCGGGCCTTAAGGTTAGAGCTCTTCAATACCCGTGCTGACCACTGGGCCACTTTGACTCGGTTCGCACCGGCGGTGCAAGCTGGATATTCAGATATGCGCGATCTCTATCCCTGTGAGATCTGCTCTGCCGGACGTGATGGTTTGGCGTGATGTAGGAGGCATCACCCCACCTCGCGGTCCCGCAGGCCACCGTTTGTTGGTCCAAGGCCTCATCCTAGCCCCTATGGTCCACAAGCTCCACGAGACCGTCTGTTTCCGGATGATCATGTTGAACTTCCAGGCTATGGAGGTGACTTCTACGAGGACTACTACGGATCGGTCTGAGTTAGTGGTAGTAACACTAGTTCGCACTAGCTGTGTCGTCTATCGTCCTGCGTGACTCGTGGGATATGACCTAGTTTGTACTCTTTCCGGAGGTGTAGAAAAATAATGTATAGGAGCTTGGGATGCCTCCGATGAGATGTAATCCTCTTTTCACCATAATAGTACTTTGTTTGGTCTTGTACTAAACCCTGTATGGTGTGTATGACGATGGAATAAAAGAAACAGTTTCTGTATCTACCATGTCATACGGATGATCATCTTGCATTCCTACTTATTCCTTACATTTCGTATCCTATGTTGGAATTTTATCATCCTGACTAAATCATTGTCTTGTTTACCTAGGATGGTCAACACGCGCGCTAACCCTGCTTCTCAAGAGCAGGCCGAAGGCAGTGAAGCCAGGAATGAAAATCTGCCTCATCCTCCTTCACTAGCCGAGGTTATGATGGAAGCTGAGAGAAACAAGCGGGAGACCAACCGTTTGTTGGAGCGTATTGAACAGAATACAACACACCATCAGAGGGCTAACGTGGTGTCACTCAGTGATTTTATCAAATTGCATCCACCCACGTTCCACCACTCCGTCGAGCCTCTCGACGCTGATGACTGGCTTCGCAGTATCTCTCACAAACTGCGTTCCGCGCTGGTAGCGGAGGCTGACAAGGTCACCTTTGCTGCATATCATCTGAAGGCCCCGCCAGTCTATGGTGGGAGAATTATGGAGCTATGCGCCCAGCGGCCATGTCACTACTTGGGCTGAATTCAGCGAGGCTTTCCGTGAACATCACATTCCGGAGGGTCTCATGGACCGTAAACGTGAAGAATTCTGCAATTTCACCCAAGGCCGACTTTCTGTGGATGTTTATAGCAGGGAGTTTGGTAATCTCGCACGATATGCAACTGAGGAAGTTTCTACTGACGCCAAGAAGCAAGCAAGGTTCCGTAAGGGCCTTAGTCCTGAGCTTCGCCGCGACCTCCGTCTGCATGAGTGCACATCTTTTTCGAAACTTGTCAACAAAGCCATCAGTGCTGAAACTGGTCAGACTGACTATGACGCAACACGCAAGCATGGACGTGACATGGGTTCCTCATCCGGTGCTGGTCCTCAGAAGCGCCGCGTGTGGGTACCCAACACCGCCCTGCACCCAGGTTCACACCGAGGCCATCTTTCCAGGCGCCTCGCCCTGTTCAACAGTCTGCACCGACCAAGCCCTATGGGGGTCCAACCAACAATGCTCCTCCACATACCAGTTCCGTGACTTGTTTCAAGTGTGGGGAATCTGGTCACTATATGCGTGAGTGTCCCCAGACCAACCCCAATCAATCTGCTAAAGCTGTTGGCCGTGGCAAGCCGACAGGGAAAGTGTTTCATGCTAAACCGGTCACCGCTTCACGTGGCCATGTCAACTGTATCTCTGCCGAAGAAGCTCAAGAGGATCCCAACGTCGTTCTCGGTACGCTTCTTGTTAATTGCCACCCGGCATCTGTTCTTTTCGATACAGGAGCCTCTCATTCTTTTATATCTGAAAATTATGCTCGTTTGCATAACGTTGCATTCTGTGACTTGCCATCCACTATGGAAATTTCTACCCCTGGTTCTAGATGGCAGACCTCTAGGGTAAGTTATGGAAATGAAATCCAAGTCGACAGACTTGTTTTTCTCGCGTCTTTGATAGCCCTTAAATCTTCAGATATTAATATCATTTTGGGTATGGACTGGATGTCAGCTCATCAAGCCAAAATTGATTGCTTCTCTAGGACTGTTCAACTCACCCATCCTTCGGGGAAGATAGTCAATGTCTTGACCCGAATAGCCAAGCGACAATTATATTCTCTTAACGCCAGCCCTTTGCCAGACCTTGAGGACATTCCGGTAGTCCGTGACTTCCCGGATGTCTTTCCAGAGGAATTGCCAGGTGTTCCACCTGACAGGGATGTTGAGTTCGTAATCGACCTCATCCCCGGAACCGTTCCGATTGCTAGAAGACCCTTATAAGATGGCACCACTAGAACTAGCCGAGCTTAAGAAACAACTCGATGAAGTCCTTGAAAAAGGGTTTCATCCGACCTAGCTCATCTCCGTGGGCTTGCCCCGTCCTATTCGTCAAGAAGAAAGATGGTACGGACCGGATGGTTGTAGATTACCGACCTGTCAATTTGGTCACAATCAAGAACAAATATCCACTTCCCAGGATCAACGATCTGTATGATCAGCTCGCTGGATCCTCAGTCTTCTCCAAGATGGATTTGAGGTTGGGCTACCATCAAATCAAAATCAGAAACGGGGACATTCCTAAAACGGCCTTTGTTACTCGTTATGGCCAATACGAGTACACCGTCATGTCCTTCGGTTTAACCAACGCTCCAGCCACCTTTTCTCGGTTAATGAACTCAATTTTCATGGAGTATTTGGATAAATTCGTCGTGGTTTACCTCGATGATATACTCATCTACTCCAAGAACGAGGAAGAACATGCCGAACATCTAAGGCTAGTGTTGAAGAAACTTCGAGAGCATCGCCTTTATGCCAAATTTTCGAAATGTGAATTCTGGTTGTCAGAAGTGACCTATCTGGGTCATGTAATATCCGGTAAAGGTATTGCTGTTAACCCTGAGCGAGTTCAAGCCGTCCTTAATTGGACTCCACCTGAATCGGTCAAGCAAGTTCGGAGTTTTCTAGGCTTAGCGAGCTATTGCCGTCGCTTTGTCGAGAACTTCTCCAAAGTTGCTAAACCTCTAACCGAACTCCTCAAGAAAGATAAGAAGTTCGAATGGACTCCACAATGTGAGCACAGCTTTCAGGAACTGAAAAGACGCCTGACCTCTGCTCACGTGCTGGTACCGCCAGACTTCTCCAAGGACTTTGTTATCTACTGCGACGCCTCGCGACAAGGACTAGGTTGCATTCTTATGCAAGATCGACACGTAATTGCTTACGCTTCACGGCAATTGCACCCACATGAGGAGAATTATCCTACTCATGATCTAGAGCTTGCAGCCGTAGTCTATGCACTTAAGACCTGGCGACATTACCTCCTCGGTAATCGTTGCGAAATATTCACTGATCACCAAAGTCTGAAGTACATCTTCACCCAACCGGATCTGAATCTCAGGCAAAGAGGTTGGGTTGAATTGATCACAGACTTCGACTTAGGAATAACTTACACCCCAGGGAAAGCCAACGTCATGGCTGATGCGCTAAGTCGTAAATCTTATTGTAACAACCTGATGTTACAACAAAGTCAACCGCTTCTCCATGAGGAATTTCGGAAGCTTAACCTTCACATTGTACCTCAAGGTTTTCTTTCCACCTTGGTGGCAAAACCTACCCTTACGGATCAAGTTATCAAAGCACAGAAGGTAGATCCGGGAATTTCCCGCATCAAGAGGAACATTCAGAAAGGAATTGCGAATTGTTTCTCCATTAATGATCAAGGAGTCGTATACTTTGGGAATCGACTAGTGGTTCCCAAAGTGCGCAACCTAAGGCGATTAATCCTTAAGGAAGCTCATGAATCTCCTCTCACCATTCATCCCGGTAGTACTAAGATGTATCAGGACCTACGCCAGAGGTTCTGGTGGACTAGGATGAAGAGAGAAATCGCTCAGTATATTGCAAATTGCGACGTCTGTCGTCGTGTAAAAGCAGAGCATCAACGGCCTGCTGGCACCCTTCAACCCTTAGCTATTCCTGGATGGAAATGGGATAAAATTGGTATGGATTTCATTACCGGTTTTCCCAGGACCAAAAGAGGGAATAATGCTATTTTCGTCATGGTCGGTCGTCTTTCCAAAGTAGCTCATTTCTTACCTATTCGTGAGAGTATAACCGCTAGTCAGCTGGCAGATTTGTACATCTCCCGAATAGTGTCTCTCCATGGTGTTCCTTTGGAAATTAACTCGGATCGAGGAAGTCTTTTCACCTCTCGATTTTGGGAAAGTTTCCAAAATGCTATGGGAACTCGTCTCTCCTTTAGCACCGCTTTCCACCCTCAGTCGAGTGGTCAAGTGGAACGCGTCAACCAGATTCTAGAAGACATGCTTCGAGCCTCTGTTATCTCATTCGGAATGGACTGGGAGAAGTGCCTTCCATTTGCCGAATTCGCCTACAACAACAGCTATCAATCTAGCTTGGGTAAAGCCCCTTTTGAAGTTCTCTATGGACGACGATGTCGAACACCCCTTAACTGGTCAGAGACCGGGGAAAGACAATTCTTTGGCCTGGATATGATTCAGGAAGCAGAAGAACAAGTTCGTATCGTTCGTGAAAAGTTGAAAACAGCCCAATCTCGTCAAAAGAGTCAATATGACCGAAAACATAAGGCTATGACTTTCGAGGTTGACGAGAAGGCTTATCTTCGGGTCACCCCTCTGAAGGGAACCCATCGTTTCGGTATCAAAGGCAAATTGGCTCCTCGTTACATTGGACCTTTTCGCATTCTCGCCAAATGAGGAGAAGTTGCCTACCAATTGGAACTACCTCCGCACCTCTCCAGGGTCCACGATGTCTTCCACGTTTCTCAACTCAGGCGTTGCTTCTCGGATCCTATCCGTGAAGTGGACCACGAAACGCTTGATCTCCAAGATAATCTTACATATCGAGAGTACCCCATTCGTATCCTCGATCAGGCCGAGCGTACCACCCGACGTCATAACATCAAGTTTCTCAAAGTTCAATGGTCGCACCATTCTGAGGATGAAGCAACCTGGGAAAGGGAGGATCGTCTTCGACTCGAGTATCCGCCTTCTTCCCGGAGGAACCCAAATCTCGGGACGAGATTCTTTTGGGTGGGGGTGAGTTGTCACACCCTAGCTAGTCATGCATTAGAGTGTTGCATCATGTTTACTCTTTCATCAGAAACTTGAAATGGGGATCTGTGAAACCCTCAGAACCATTTTGAAAATGACCCAAATAAAAATTTCTCCAAAAGGATCCAAGAAAATGCTCATGTTGCTCTCTGAAAATATTGGACAGAGATAAAAATAAAACCAATAATTTTAGTGGCTCATGGACATTTATTTTGGGCATTTGGAATTAATGCATAAATATTTGCATTGGAAATATATTAATTATATATATATATTAATATATGCCCAAATATTATGCCAATTATAAAAGAGCTCTGGAATAATATAAATAGCTCCTGCAAAAATTGGCATAAGTTAAATAAATGATTTAATATATTTTTAAATCAAAACAAATGTCAGAAATTAGAAAACAGAAAATATATAAAGGGAGAAGCTTACCTGGGCTCCTCCACTGTGCGGCCCAGCCAGCTGGCTGGCCCAGCCAGCAGCCGGCCCAGCCCACCTCCCTCCTCTGTCGTCTTCGTCCCGACAGAGGGAGGGGAGTGTGGCCGGCGCGCGCGCGCGCCACCGCGCCACGCCACCTCTCTCCCTGCCTGCCTACCCTCCCTCTCGTCGCCTCGATGCCCTGGACGACGCCACGCCTCTCCCCCTGCTCTCTCTCACTCTCCCCCGGCTCTCCTCTCCTCTCCCTCGCTCTCTCTCTCACACGGCCGAACACCACCGTCGCCGCCGTTCGCCACAGCAGCCGTCTCCGGCCACCCCTCGCTCCCCCGACTAGCTCAGAAGCTCCGCCACGACCCCCTCTTCCTCCCCACCGCTCCACAGCTCCCCGGAAGCCCTGCATCGCCGCCACGTCGCCGTTCCCCTCTTCGGGCACCGACCGTCGTCGCCGTCGAATTCGCCGTCACCAGCGCGTCCCCGAGCCCGCTAACCATCCCTGCAGCTCCGCGGTGAGCCCCCGGATCGTTTCCCCCTTCTCCCCTGGTCTCTTTCGACCTCTAGACCCTAGCCCCACCTCGGCCGAGAGCTCCACGCCGCCGGCGATGTCGCCGTCGTGGCCACGGTCACCGTAGCACCCAACCGAGCGCACTATCGTGCTCCCCACCTCACCAGGAGCACGCAGCGCGCACTAACGCCTCCCCAAACCCCCTGCAACGTCGATTCTGACCGCACCCGAACTCCGGCCGCCGCAGCCGAGCTCGCCGCCGTCAACTCCGGCCACCCCGAGCCCAACCACCACCACCAATAGTCGTGGCTCAACCTCAGCAACACGTAGATGCCTTCCGCCGTCCATTTGGTTGCCGGAATGGCAAAAAGCACTTTCGCCGCCGTCTCGGACCTCGCCGGCGTCATGTCGCCGGTGGGGTTTGACTTGTCCGACCTGGGGTTTGACCCCCCAGGGTCACTGACACGTGGGCCATGTCGGACAGGTGGTTAGTTAGTCCTAATTACCGTTAGTCAACCCCCCCTGACACTGACAGTGGGCCCCAGCGCCACTAATCCCTAATTAGGATTAATTTAAACCTGTTAAACCCCCCCTGTCACTGACGTGTGGCCCCCACACGTCAGGTTTGACTCAGCCAGCCGCAGTTGACCACTGACGTCATGCTGACGTCAGGCTGACGCAGTAATTGAATTTCTGGATTTAATTTAAATCAGGAAATTCCAGAATATTATTTAAACTTCAAAAATTCATAACTTTTATTCTGTAACTCCAAATTGGACAAATTATATATGAAAAATGATCAGAAAAATCCAATCTACCCATCTGTACTATTTTCATGCATGATCAAACAAGTTAAATTGATGTTTTAAGCAGAACAAGGAAAAGCACTTTTAAAAGGCCATGTTTGAGTTTGAAATTTGAATCTTTGATTCAAATTTGTTCAAACCCTTCTGGTTCTAGTTGCATTAGCCCAACACACTCATATTGCCATGTTTCATGCATGCATCATATTGTTGCACATTGTTTGGTGATGCTTGTGTATCGATGTCCTTTACGACAGGTTCTGCCTCCGAGGAGTACCGTGATTACCCTAACGAAGAACCGTATCAGTGCATCGAACCATCAGGCAAGCAACCAACCATTTGATCATATCGATACAATCCCATGTTCTCGCTCCTGCTCTCTTTTACTGCATTAAGACAATGCGATTCAAACTGCTGTGTGCTACGGTAGTTGAACCCATTTCCTCTGCATGACCTGTCATTGCCACAGTAACTAGATGAAACCCACTAGCATGTGTAGGAGTTGATTGAGCCATATGTATGTGTTGTTCCTACCTTGCTATGCCTGCTATGCTTAGAGTCGTGTCAGGTCTGGTTCATCTGGGTGATGGGCTAGAGTGAAATGTTATGTCGGTAATGAGAGTGGTGTGGTGAAACACGATTTGGTAAAGGTATCGATTAGAGGCCATGTAGGAGTACATGGTGGGTTGTTTCATTGAAGCCGACCTTAAGCACTGAGATCTGTATGTGTGATTTAAGAATCAGCTACTACCATGCATTGGGCCCGAAACCAATGGACCCTCTCGGCTTCTTATTCACCCTAGTTCTCCGTCCAGGAGTTGCAACTAGTTTCTGGTGTTTGTAGCCTACTGGAGGCCGTGGACAGCGCTGACCGTAGGGGTGGGCTGTGATGCGGTAGGTACGTGGCCGGGTGTACCGAATACCCATTAGGTATCTCGGGAACCCTGTTCACATCGTTCGGGGCCGTATGGGAAACCTCGGCCGGACTCCCTGCGGATGGAACCTGAATAGGCGATAAACCTGGACTGGAGGCTTAGGTGATTAGGTAGGTCGTGGCCGACACCCACGTTGGGCTTCCGCTTGAAGGTTGCCGAGTACATGTCGTGTAAACGACGGTAAGTGGTGAGAGCGTGTATGAAGAAGTACACCCCTGCAGGGTTATCATGATCTATTCGAATAGCCGCGTCCGCGGTAAAGGACTACTTGGTTGCCTATACAGTTCATAGACAAGTAAATGGAAACTACTAAAAGCCTCAAGATAAGTGTGAGTGCCGAGGATGGCTCTTCTGTAGGAAGACGGAGGTGGATCCTCGGTAGTGTATTGAAGTGGTGAGTAGTGGACTCGTGTGCGCAAAACCATTTCAAGTTGAAGTATCGTAGGTTAGCCTAGCCAAGAGTCAAAGCTGGCTTGCTGCAATAACTCCACCAACCCTTCTTGATACTATGCATGTATGTAGGATCTGATGTAAGTCTTGCTGAGTACCTTTGTACTCATGTTGCTATAATCTACATTTTTACAGAAGACGTTGCAACCCCTTCTGATGGGTTCCATGTAGACGTTGACATCAACGAGTAGGCTAAAGACCCAGGTGGTGACCCTGAGCTTGTGAAGGACCACATGGTCTAGCTAGGCTTTCTAAGCCTCTTTTATTTTACTAGTTGTCTGTACTCAGACAAGTTACTTCCGCTGCTGGCTTGTATGACTGTATGACTTGTATGTTGGGTCGTGAGACCCGTACCTTTGTGTATGTTATGTATGGCTCCCTGAGCCTTAAATAAAGTACTTGTGTCATAGAGTCATGTTGTGATGCTTCGTTGTATTTGCACATATCGAGCATATTGTGTGTATGATTGAAATGCTTGGTATGTGTGGGATCTGACTATCTAGTTGTTTATCTTTAGTAGCCTCTCTTACCGGGAAATGTCTCCTAGTGTTACCTCTGAGCCATGGTAGCTTGCTACTGCTCTGGAACACTTAGGCTGGCCGGCATGTGTCCTTCTTCGTTCCTGTGTCTGTCCCTTCGGGGAAATGTCACGCTTTGAGTACCGGAGTCCTGTTAGCCCGCTACAGGCCGGTTTACCGGAGTCCTGCTAGCCCAGTGCTACAGCCCGGACCCACTTGCTGATGACCGACACGTTCGAAGCTGGGTCATGGATGCCTGTCCCTGTAAGTCTGTGCCACTTTAGGTTTATGACTAGTCATGTCAGCCCGGGCTCCTTATCATATGGATGCTAGCGACACTATCATATACGTGAGCCAAAAGGCGCAAACGGTCCCGGGCAAAGGTAAGAAGACACCCGTGGGGATACCGTGCGTGAGGCCGCAAAGTGATATGAGGTGTTACCGGCTAGATCGATGTGACATCGAGTCGGGGTCCTGACAGGATATTGTTCCCCCATAGGATGGATCCAGCTACAACGTTCTTTCTTTCAGTTCGAATGGAGACCACTGTTCTAGTTTTTGCTGGTATAAAAGGAAAAGATTGTGGATTCACATTTCCTTTAGTTGTGGACAGCACTAGTTCATATACTAATTTTAGGGCTGCCATTTGTGCCAAGTATCCATGGGGATTGTTTGATGCTGTGGAGATCAGATATTAGGATAGATCCAAACTTTGTTTGGTCCCTGTGCAGTGTGATCCAGAGTTAGGTCTGATGTTTGCAAGTAATGCAGCAACTATGTCATGCAATTTGGAAATCATAGTTATACAAAGAACTAGAGGCTAGAGATGTGTGAACACATCTAGTTCCCGGCCATCTGGATCCAGAACTAGGGCTAGCAGTAGAACACCAAGTGCTCCTAGAACACCAAGTGCTTATGCATCTCCAAGTGTCAATCAAAGCCAAGAAAACCAAAAGAAGCCACTTGATCCTGTTGTGGAGGAGGCATTGCCTGATGCACCCGGTGTGGAGGATGAGGTTCTATATCCTAGATATGTCCAGCACAATAATGATGGAGATGCAGCAGATAAAGAGTACATTCCTGCAGAATTTTCAGATGCAGATGATGATGAGAAGCAAGAGGATGTTGAGATAGGAGTTTTTGAAGATGCAGAAGAGGACAGACCTGTAAAGATGCATGACAGGGAAAATCCATGTATTGATGAAGGTGCGGTATTCTCTCGTGTAGTTGAACTGAGATCCTTACTCTGAAAAGTGATCCAACAAGGTTTACTGTCAAATGTGCTTATGAGAGATGCAAGTGGAGACTGCATGCCTCTTTAATGAGGAAGAGCACATTGTTTCAGGTATTGTATTTTTGTTTTAGTTTATTTTCAGGTATTGCATTTTCTGTACTAATCTCATTGTTTTTTTGGTTTGTTTCAGATTAAAGTCAACCCATATCAGCATACATGTCCTAGTGTGAATAGATCTCAGAGATTGAGAGCTGCAAAAAGAAGATGGATAGCAGATGCTTCTATGGCATGGATCAGAGCAAATCCAGGAATTGGTCCTAAAGAAATTCAGAGCAAGTTGTTAGAGAAATATGGTGTGGAGGTGCCATATGACAGATGCTACCATGGCAAAGAGATTGCACTTCACCAACTGTATGGAAAGTATAGTGATAGCTTTCAACTATTATATACTTTCAAAGCTGAAGTAGAGAGGGCGTCACCAGGCAGTATTGTGGAAATTGAGAAGCACACAGTTGAGTACAAGCTTAATAACAAGAAGTTCTACAAGGAGTGCTTTAGAAGGGTGTTTGTGTGCTTCAAAGCATGTCAAAAAGGTTTTCTGGAGGGGTGTAGGCCATACCTAGCTATAGATGCTACTGCACTGACTGGTAGGTTCCGAGGGCAACTTGTGGCAGCATGTGCCCTAGATGGACACAACTGGTTGTTTCCTGTTGCATATGGTGTTTTGGAAGGGGAGTCAATTGAGAGTTGGACTTGTTTTTTTAGCAACCTAAAGAAAGTAATAGGTCATCCAGAAGGTTTAGTGATACATATTGATGCTTGCAAGGGATTGGAAACTGTTGTTGAGGATGTATACCATGGAGTGGAGCACAGAGAGTGCATGAGGCACTTGGCCCAAAATTTCAGTAAGAAATTCAAGGGGAAGTTTTATGATGATAATTTGTGGCCATGCTCACTAACTTGTAGCATCAAGAAACACAACTATCACTTGAACCAGTTGAAAAGCAAGCCTAAAGTAAAGGAATATCTGGAGGAACACCACACAAAAATATGGGCAAGAGCTGATTTCAATGAGATGAGCAAAGTTGACTATGTCAATAACAACCTAGCTGAGTCATTCAACTCCAGAATCAAAAAATACAAGAGCCTGCACATAGTTGATCTGCTAGACAAGATAAGGCAGTATATCATGGAGAAATTTGACTTAAGAAACAAAATTGCCTCTGACCATTTCATTGGGCACTACATCATACCAACAGTAATGAAGGTGTTAATGGAGAAAACAAAAGGTTTGCAAATGAGTATAGTGAGGAGAAGCCCAACAGAGGCAGAGGTGACTGCTACTGACAGTGAGAAGAGAGAATGGAGGTACCCTGTTGACTTAGAGCGCTGGTCTTGCAGTTGCAGACAATGGAAGATCACTGGCAAACCATGCATCCATGCACTTTTCTTTATCACTGCTCTAAGAGGTGAGGCAAGTGGGATAGATCAATATGTCCACAAATATTACTCAGTTGACATGTTCAGAGCTACTTATGCTGAGAACCTACCAGCTCTAGAAGGCAAGCAACAGTGGGACATTATAGATCCTGGATTCAAATTATGTGCTCCTGTTCAACACAGAGCTCCAGGCAGACCCAGAAAAGCAAAGGATTAGAAGTAGCACTGAAGGAAAAGGCCTTGGTCCTAGGAAGCACAAGTGCAAAAGGTGTGGGAGATGTGGACACAAAGCCAAGGGATGCAAACAATCTATTGATCCAGCCTTTGGAGAAGATGAACATTGGGGAGCAGACAATGCAGATGATCATCCTACAACCAATGAACCAGCAGAAGCAGAAATACAAGAGGAGGAGGAGGAGGAGGATGAGACAGCACCTGATGTTCTGCACTAGCAGATGCCACCACCAAAGGAGCCCTCACATGATGCATCTACAGGAGCTAGTTGTGCAGTTAGGTATAAGATCTTGGCTTGCAAATTCTTACATGTTTTGATCTTACTGCTTTCTTTATAAAATCTTTCAAATTGTGATATTCTTCCACTTGTTTTAGCCCTACGAAAAATTATAAAAGGGCAGCAGCAAGATGAGCTTCTCCCAGGTGTGTCAAGCAGAAAACAGTTGTGGAACAGGAGCAAGAAAGCAGTGTTCAAAGCAAAGGTTTCTCTCCAAAAAGAGCAGCAGCAATTGAAGCTCCAAACCCATCAAAGAACACTAGAAGCAAGGCAATGCTAGCTCCAAACCCAGCCTAGAACACCAGGAGCAAGAAACTTAAGTTCTAGTGCTATGTTATATTTGCCAGTGATGTTATCTTGTTGTTATGCACTTAAGTTCTAGTACTAAGTGCGCTTAAATAAACTGTGAAGTTGCTATATTTGGTACATTGTCAGTTTGTTGAATTTCGTACAATGTCAGTTTGTTGAATATGTGCTCTATTTGGTACAATTGGCACCTGATTGAATATGTGCTCTATGTGCTCTATTTGGTAAAATATGTGCTCTATTTGGTACAATTGGCACTACATATGGAATAAATATGTATTTGGTACAATTTCACAAGCATCAGTAGTTCATAATGATCTTCAAATTTAGCATACAATAGTGCATCATAAACAACATTGAACACATCTCTCTCACACACACTTGCAACAACTGCTAGAAACTAGAACACAAAAAACACAGCAACACACATTCCTACAAACAACAATGGCAGAACTAGCAGCATCTCATCTCTCTCTCACTGTCTTCTTCAAAGCAAGATTTTTCTTTGACAGCTCCATGTTTTGCTTCTGCATTTTGTGGCTCCTGATCCAACTTTGTTCTAGCTCTGTGTGCAGGTCTTCAAAAGCAAGGGCAGTACACAATGGAGGAGGAAGATCAACCCAAACGACCTAGTGACACTCATGTGGTAACTGCTTGAACATCAAATTAACAAAACATTAGAGATTGCATAAACACCATCTTAAACATGGTATAATTCACAAGATCTTACATCTAGAGGACACCTTAAAAAACGGCGGATAGTGTTAGCTCCTCCCCGCGCAACACGCCGGGCAGGAACAAGGCCATGACCAGGGCAACGATGCTTTGATAAAAGCTCCAATCCGCAATAACTTTCATTTGGAAGATAGAACTCGGAGACATGCTCCACAATCCCGACCCCATCAACCTAAATCAGAATTTTCCCCAATTAGCACAAACCCTAGAACGCATTGGGGGGAGGAAGAAGCGTTGCGGGAGTTTTACTTACCTCTCCGACCACCGGCGAGAAGATGGAAGAGCCCGAGCTCGCCATGCGTCGCTGCTCCTTGCTCTACCGCGCCACGCCTTGCCTCCCACTCCTTTTTCCTCGCCGGTGTTCTCGCTCTCCTTTGTTTTCTTGCGCTAGCACATTTAGGACAAAGGGATATCAGGTATAGCACCAACAGGGGCAAAAATGTCCAAAGTAACACGTCGTTTGCGGTCAAACGGCACTGACTGGACGGAGACGTGCCGGAAGGGCAAAAACGCAAAGGGAGCAGTCAAAGCTGGGCAAGACCGCGTGTTTTCCAAAATTAGGGGCAAATCAGTCGAGGGTGACCCAACTAAGGGTATAAATTCAATTTTCCCATTATTTTTGGGACTAACCTATTAACCGGAGGCCTAGCCCAGAATTGCTGTTTTTCGCCTATTTCAGTGTTTCGGAGAAACATAATATCAAACGGAGTCCAAATGGAATGAAACCTTCGGAAACGTGATTTTCTCATCAGATAAGACCCAGGAGACTTGGACCCTCCATCAAGAAAGCCACGAGGTGGTCACGAGGGTGGAGGGCGCCCCCCCTAGGGCGCGCCCCCTGCCTCGTGGGCCCCTCGAAGCTCCACCGACATACTTCTTCCTCCCATATATATCCACGTATCCCCAAACGATCGGGGACGGAGCCAAAAACCTAATTCCACCACCGCAACTTTCTGTATCCACGAGATCCCATCTTGGGGCCTATTCCGGAGCTCCGCCGGAGGGGGCATCGATCACGGAGGTCTTCTACATCATCATCCAAGCCCCTCCGATGACGTGTAAGTAGTTTACTTCAGACCTACGGGTCCATAGTTAGTAGCTAGATGGCTTCTTCTCTCTTTTTGGATCTCAATACAATGTTCTCCCCCTCTCTTGTGGAGATCTATTCGATGTAATCTTCTTTTTGCGGTGTGTTTGTTGAGACCGATGAATTGTGGGTTTATGATCCAGTCTATCTATGAATAATATTTGAATCTTCTCTGAATTCTTTTATGTATGATTGGTTATCTTTGCAAGTCTCTTCGAATTACCAGTTTGGTTTGGCCTACTAGATTGGTTGTTCTTGCCATGGGAGAAGTGCTTAGCTTTGGGTTCAATCTGGCTGTGTCCTTTCCCAGTGATAGAAGGGGCAGCAAGGCACGTATTGTATCGTTGCCATCGAGGATAACAAGATGGTTTTTTTATCATATTGCATGAAACTATCCTTCTACATCATGTCAGCTTGCTTAAGGCATTACTCTGTTTTTAACTTAATACTCTAGATGCATGCTGGATAGCGGTCGATGAGTGGAGTAATAGTAGTAGGTCCAGGCAGGAGTCGGTCTACTTGTCTCGGACGTGATGCCTATATACATGATCATACCTAGATATTCTCATAACTATGCTCAATTCTGTCAATTGCTCAACAGTAATTTGTTCACCCACCGTAGAATACTTATGCTCTTGAGAGAAGCCACTAGTGAAACCTATGGCCCCCGGGTCTCTTTCTCATCATATCAATCTCCATTACTTTATTATTGCCTTGCTTTTACTTTGCCATTTACTTTTTACTTTGCATCTCTATACCAAAAATACCAAAAATATTATTTATCATCTCTATCAGATCTCACTTTCGTAAGTGACCGTGAAGGGATCAACAACCCCTAAGCGCGTTGGTTGCATTGAGCTATTGTTTTTGTGTAGGTACGAGGGACTCGCGCATAGCCTCCTACTGGATTGATACCTTGGTTCTCAAAAACTGAGGGAAATACTTACGCTACTTTGCTGCATCATCCTCTCCTCTTCGGGGAAATCCAACGCAGTGCTCAAGAGGTAGCAAGAAGAATTTCTGGCGCCGTTGCCGGGGAGTCTGCGCAAAAGTCAACATACCAAGTACCCCACTTCACCCTTGCCGTTTTATTCGCCCTCTCTCTCTATCCTCCCTCTCTATTTGCCTCTTTCTACCTGTTTGCTTTTTGTCTGCTCGTGTGTTGGATTGCTTGTTTGTCGCAATGGCTCAAGATAATACCAAATAGTGCGACTTCACCAATACCAACAATAATGATTTCCTTAGCACTCCGATTGCTCCTTTTACCGATGCTGAATCTTATGAAATTAATGCTGCTTTGTTGAATCTTGTCATGAAAGATCCGTTCTCCGGCCTTCCTAGTGAAGATGCCGCTACCCATCTTAATAGCTTCGTTGATTTGTGTGACATGCAAAACAAGAAAGATGTAGCGAGCCGACCTCAGATGGTCAAGTCTCTGTGCTTTAGTGTCATCCCTGGATCGGTAATGCTGACACACACAGTACTCGAAGGATTTATAACAGAGTAGCAATCACACACTATTACATCGAATGTCTCCAAAGAGAACTTATTACAATAATACGGCTTAAGGCCATCTAATGCAATAATAGAGGAAGGCTTGGAAGATAAGGTGAGTCCATCAACTCCAACGGCATAGCTGAGCTGCACGACAACGACCTAACGTACCTTACTCCTCGTCTGAAAAGTCTGCAACATAATACGTTGCAGCCCGAAAACGGGTCAGCACATGGAATATGCTGGCAATATAACACAGTGGAGCAGAAACAGAATAATGCTATCACTACATGCATATATCGCTGGTGGAAAGCTCTATGGTTATAGTTTTTGCGAAAAGCCAATTTCTCCCTACAACAAAGGAATATATATTTTTATTTAACTATCATTGTGGTTAAAACATCATTGAGAAGGTACCCCCAACTCAATCCTAATTAAGTGATTAACAACCCAACAGTATTAATTAAACATGGTGAGATACATGTGATAACCCAAGTACTAGATACTCAAGAATTGTCCATAACCGGGGACACGGCTAACCATGATTAGATTGTACACTCTGCAGAGGTTTGCACACTTTTCCCCACAAGACTCGATCGCCTCCGTTGGATTTCTCGCACTACATGGTGTTTGAGAAACGGATGACCGAGACACAGTCTTTCAGAAACGTTGACTCTCTACTCTGGGTAGACCATACCAAACCTACAAAACCCACTACCTGCTGATCTACCTCTTCAAGAGCTTCACGTAACTTACTCAACTATGCTAGAGCCCATAATAGCTTGTGGCTGCACACGGAAGTTTCTAGCATGAATCATCTCAGTTCCCTTTGAGCCTGGGTGGCGGTCCATAGGAAGATCACACGGGTACCCCGGGATTTCCAAAAAAATACAGACAACACTGGGTTCCCCAGGTGCCTCAATCCACCCAGTTGTTTGATTAAGTTGCCACCTTAAGTTGAACCATTAATTAACAATCTCACATCTGTCATGAATTTCACTCAAACCCAAACCACGTCTACGAGCATAGCATAGCAATATAAGCAATACGTAGAAGTAACTCCCAAGGGTTTGAATATAACAGGGCAATAGGTTCTACCTCAGCAACTACTTCCCAACCCACAAGTTAATGACATCCTAATCATGCAATGTTTGAGGATTGGAACTAATGCATAAAAACTGGGTAATAATGGGATATGATCAAAGTGTTACTTGCCTTGCTGACGATCCGCGAATCCTAGAGACTCGTAGTAACACGCTTCGCACTCCGGGAATTCTATCGCAAGCAAACAATAACATACATAAGTAACAAGCAATGATGCACAAGCAAAACTCAAATAAGAGAGGTTGACCAGAAAGTTCAACTTAAGAACTCCGGTACGCAAAAGAATCAAATCAAATGAAGCAACGAAAGTCAAACGGCGAAAGAAAACCACTTCGTTTACTAATCTGAACTTAAGTCAAATTTTACAGTAACAAAAACTTGTTTGAGTTGGTTAACCAGAAAGAGGGTTTCGAGACGAAACTCCAGGCGCTTGAATCGCCTGATTCCGATAAACGAGCGAAAAGATAAACAGAAATTAGGATCGGATCAGAAATCGCGATCAGAAAAATTGCGGAATAAATTCGAGAAAAAGAAAACGACGAACAGATTAACGAATGAACGTTCGTTATCTGGATCTAAACGAAGAACGCGTTCACTAAAACGAACGAACAAGTGAACACTCGCTAAATAAATAAACCGGAAAAAACCGATCCAAAAAAACGAAAACTAGGGTTTTGAAAAAAAAGTAAAACTGAACGGTCTTTTTTAGAAAAAAACCGGCTATTGGAACCGGCGGCTACCTCCGGCGAGGGCTTGGGCAGCGGGGTGCGGCGGCGCGCGCTGCAGCGGCGGCGGCGGGGCTCGGCGGCGGCGGGAGGCGCGGCGCGGCTCGAGGCAGCGTGCGGGAGGCAGCGATGGTGGCGGTGGGGGCTCGGACGGCGCGTATATAAAGGGGGTGGGGTGGGGCGGCTTGGAGGAGGGGGCAAGGCAGCGACGACGGAGTCCATCTCGGACTCATCGTCCGAGTCGGCGGCGGCGCGCGCGCAGGAGGCCGCGGCGGCGGCAGCCTGGCGCGGCTAGGCCATAGGCCCAGTCGGCACGGGAACCCTTCTTTTTTTTTAAATTTCGCCAACCGAATTAAAATCCTAGAAAAATAAATAAAAACCTAAAAATGCCAAAACAAATTTTCACCGTCTATAAAATATTTAGGACGAGTTGAACATTTTCTTGGCCCTAAAATGCAATTTTTGAAAACGTGCAATTTTTCTAATGCAAATAAAATCCGAATAAAACCAAATAAAACCCAATAAATGATTTTAATATTTTTCCTCCAATATTTCAATTATTTTGGAAAAGTCATATTATCTCCACTCATTGGATTTAATATGAAATATTTTTTCGGAGAGAAGAAAATTATTAAAATCAAAATCCTCGTTTCATTATTTGA
This sequence comes from Triticum aestivum, assembly GCF_018294505.1. Taxonomy (NCBI): domain Eukaryota; kingdom Viridiplantae; phylum Streptophyta; class Magnoliopsida; order Poales; family Poaceae; genus Triticum; species Triticum aestivum. The sequence goes on along the minus strand of NC_057809.1, from coordinate 592,144,295 downwards.
TAGAAATCAAATATGAAAACCGGAAAATCCCCAACTCTCTCTCCGTGGGTCCTTGAGTTGCTTAGGATTTCGAGGATTGCGGAACAGAAATGCAATAAATCATGATATGCGTGCATGATCTATGTATAACATTCCAAATTGAAAATTTGGGATGTTACAAACCTACCCCCCTTAAGATGAATCTGGCCCTCGAGATTCGGGTTGGCTAGAAAATAGGTATGGGTGGTCCTTGCGGAGATCATCCTCTCGTTCCCAGGTAGCTTCATCCTCGGTATGGTGGCTCCACTGAACTTTGCAAAACTTGATAGCCTTACTGCGGGTGACTCTGCTGGCAATCTCAAGAATCTTAACTGGCTTATCCTTGTAAGTCAAATCACTGTCCAACTGAATCGCCTCCAAGGGTACTGTATCTCTTAATGGTATATCAGCCATCTCAGCATGACACTTCTTCAGCTGTGAAACGTGGAACACATCGTGGACTCCTGACAATCCCTCAGGTAACTCCAACTTGTAGGCAACTTCTCCCATCCGTTCCAAAATGCGATACGGTCCTACAAATCTCGGGGCTAACTTTCCTTAACTCCAAAACGTTTCACTCCTCGCAAGGGCGATACTCGCAGATATGCTCTATCTCCAATTTCGTAGGTTACCTCCTTGCGTTTTGAGTCTGCATAACTCTTCTGCCTGGACTGAGCAATCTTCAGTCGGTCTCGGATCAGTTTTACCTTCTCCTCAGATTCTTTAATCAAGTCTGGTCCAAACAACTGTCGGTCTCCTACCTCATCCCACATCAACGGTGTTCTGCACCTGCGTCCATACAGGGCTTCAAACGGTGCCATCTTCAAACTGGCTTGGTAGCTATTGTTGTATGAGAACTCTGCATACGGCAAATTGTCATCCCAACTAGATCCATAATCTAGCGCACAGGCTCTCAACATGTCCTCCAAAATTTGATTGACTCTCTCAGTCTGTCCATCTGTCTGCGGGTGAAACGCTGTACTGAACTCCAATCTCGTTCCCAAAGTCTGGTGTAACTGATGCCAAAACTTTGAAGTAAACTGTGTTCCTCGATCCGATACGATGGTCCTCGGAACTCCATGCAGACATACGATCCTGGACATATAGATCTTGGCCAACTTTGCACTTGTATAGGTGGTTTTCACTGGGATGAAGTGAGCTACTTTGGTCAAACGATCAACTACTACCCATATGGAATCATATCCTGCTTTAGTCCTGGGTAATCCGGTGATAAAGTCCATGCCAAGTTTATCCCACTTCCATTCGGGTATCGGCATAGGCTGTAACAGTCCTGCTGGCTTCTGATGTTCTGCCTTAACTCTCTGACATACATCACATACAGCTACATACTCGGCAATACCCTTCTTCATACCAGTCCACCAAAAACGTTCATTCAAATCCAAATACATCTTGGTGTTTTTGGGGTGTATCGAGTATGGTGAGTCATGGGCCTCTTGAAGTATTAACTTCTGATCTCCTGGTTGTTGGGCACATAAACTCGGTCCTCAAACCATAGGGTATCGTGCTCATCTTCACGAAAACCTTTGGCCTTTCCTTTGCCCATCTTCTCCTTTATCTCGGCAATCTCTTTATCATCTTTCTGAGCTTCCCGAATCTTGTCCAGCAATGTCGACTAAACCTACATTGTGGCAATGAACCTTCTAGGTACAATCTCTAATCGAAGTTCCATGATGTCCTTTGCTAATTCCTTCGGCAGTCCTTTACTTTCAAGGATATTAGCATAACTCTTCCGACTCAATGCGTCTGCTACGACATTGGCCTTTCCTGGATGATAGTGTAGCTTCATGTCATAATCCTTTATAAGCTCCAACCATCTCCTCTGCCTAAGGTTCAGCTCCTTCTGGGTGAAGATGTACTTCAAACTCTTGTGATCCGTGTACACATCACAACGGTTTCCAATAAGGTAATGTCTCCAAGTCTTCAACGCATGCACTACGGCTGCTAGCTCCAAATCATGCGTAGCATAATTCAACTCATGAGGTTTTAGTTGTCGTGAGGCATACGAAACAACTCTTCCGTCCTGCATAAGCACACATCCAAGTCCTAAGCGAGAGGCGTCGCAATACACTTGGAACTCCTTATGTATATCTGGCAGTACTAGCACTGGGGCTGTAGTCAAACGTTTCTTCAACTCCTGGAAACTTGCTTCACAATCTTCTGTCCATTTAAACTTGGTATCCTTCTTCAACAGTTCAGTCATTGGTTTTGCAATCTTGGAAAAATTCTCAATGAATCTCCGGTAGTATCCTGCGAGTCCAAGAAAACTGCGGATCTCGCTAACTGAGGTGGGTGCCAACCATTCAGTGACTGACTGAACCTTGCTGGGGTCTACTGCTATACCTTCTCCTGATATAACATGTCCAAGGAATCCGACTTCCTTCAGCCAAAACTCGCATTTGCTAAACTTAGCATACAACTGGTGTTCCCTGAGCTTCTCGAGAACTAAACGCAAATGCTCTTTGTGCTCCTCCTCGTTCTTCGAGTATACCATGATATCATCAATAAACACCACAACAAACTTGTCCAAATACTCCATGAACACCTTGTTCATCATGCTCATGAAATAGGCAGGGGCGTTAGTCAGTCCAAACGACATGACCGTGTACTCGTATAATCCATATCGCGTTGTGAACGCCGTCTTTGGTATGTCCTTCTCTCGTATCTTCAACTGATGATACCCTGATCGTAAATCGATCTTTGAGAACACTTTAGCTCCTTGCAACTGATCAAACAGATCGTTGATCATCGGCAGTGGGTACTTGTTCTTTATCGTCACTTCATTCAAGGCTCGATAATCAACAACCATCCTTAGGGATTTATCTTTCTTCTCAACCAAAAGTACTGGGGCTCCCCAAGGTGATGAACTCCTTCGGATGTATCCTTTCTCCAATAACTCCTTGATCTGTTTCTTAATTTCCTCCAGATCATTCGCGGGCATCCGATAGGGTCTCTTGGATATTGGTCCTGTTCCTGGTAACAGCTCTATCAAAAACTCAATATCTCTGTCCGGTGGCATGCCTGGTAACTCCTCTGGGAAAACATCCGGGTAATCCTTTACTACCGGCACTTCCTCCTGAACAACTCCCGTAAGGGCATTCACTTGGCTCCTTTTAGGCACATGCCTAGACACATACTTAATCCTTTTTCCCTCCGGGGTGGTGAGATAAATCGACTTACTCGCACAGTCAATGCTTCCTCCATACTTTGACATCCAGTCCAACCCAATATCACATCCAATCCTTGCGACTCCAAGATAATTAGGTCGGACGGAAACACATGTGTGCCAATGGTTAAGGGTATCTGGTCACACCATCGGCTAGCCATATATTCTGCTCCGGGTGAACTCACTAAAAGAGGGGTCCTAAGGGTTTGGGTTGGTAGTTTAAACTTATCCACGAATCCCCTTGATATGTATGAATGCGATGCACCAGTATCGAAAAGAACAAGAGCGGTAAATGACTTAACCAAAAACTTACCTATTACCGCGTCCGGCTGCTCTTCAACCTCCTCCATGTTAACGTGGTTCACTTGTCCTTTGTTGAATGGATTGGGCTTCTTCCCAGCGCTTCCATTTCCGTTTCCATTCCTTCCTTCGGGGCAATCATTGGCATAGTGCCCTGTCTTCCCGCACTTAAAACAGGTAACCTGACTTAAGTCTCTTTTGGCGGGAGTGGACGGGTTGGAGCGGTTCTGATTGTTGTTAGCTCTGTTCCCATTCCCATTCTTAGCACCACTGTGGTTATGTGATCCTCCTCCAGTGTTGTTGTGACCTCCATGGTTATGAACAAGTCCTCCCGAGTTCGGGGTTAGGCGAGGCTTCTGCTGAGCTCCTGAGTTATACTTCCCTTGTCCATACTTTCTCTTGCGGCTCTCAATCTGCTGTTGTTTCCCTTCAATCATAAGAGCCTTATCTACCAACTCCTGGTAGTTGTTGAAGGTTGCTACCATCAACTGCATGCTCATCTCATCATTCAGCCCTTCCATAAACTTCTCCTGCTTCGCGGCATCTGTGGCCACATCATCAGGGGCATAGCGTGATAACTTGCTAAACTCATCCACGTACTGAGCCACAGTACGGTTCCCCTGGCGTAGGTTGCGAAACTCCCGCTTCTTCATCTGCATAGCTCCAGTTGAGACATGGGCGGTGCGGAAAGCTTGCTGAAACTGGTCCCAAGTGACATTGGCTACAGGAAAAGTGGCTGTGTAATTCTCCCACCATGAGGCTGCTGGTCCATCCAATTGATGTGCGGCAAAGCGCACCCTCTCAGCATCTGTGCAACCTGCGGTGGTCAACTCCCTTCCAATACGGCGTAGCCAATCATCAGCAACTATAGGCTCGGTGCTACTGGAAAACACCGGCGGCTGTAACCTTAGAAAACGGGCTAGGTTGTCCACTGGCGGTGGGTTGTTGTTGTTGTTTGCCCTGGTTCTGAACTAGCAATTGCATCAAGGCATTCTGCTGCTGGATCAACTGGGTGAGCTCCGGCGGGAAGGCAAAACCGGGGTCACGTCTCGGAGGGATCTGAGGGGTTTAGATGGGAGAGATTTAGAATAGAAAAGGGGTCTAATGAGAAAGCACTACCCATATGCACATGAGACAAACACAATCATTTCACTCAATCAATCAAGCAAGGGCATACAAGCGGTCTAGAACTATCGCACAAGTGCTCAACTACTACTAAATACATGGGAAAAATACTATTAATAGTTGGTGGTCATCCAGAAATTTTGATCGGTGGAAGACTCCATGATGTCTGCTCCAGCTTCGTCTTCAAAGTCATCATCACTAGGATCGGAATCGGTGTCGTCGATGATAATGTAGTCCTCGGGGCGTATTTCCTTGGGTTCTTCTTCTTCTTCTATTGGTGCTGGTCCTCCCATGAATACTCCGATCTTCTTGACTAAGTCGTCATTCTTCTCCAGTAGGTCTTGATTTCCTCCTCATATCCATCGCGGGTAAACTTGAGTTCTTCCTCCAGCTCGATGATCCTAGTCTTCGCCTTCTTCAAGTCCATCATGTCCGCACACATCTGGTTCTCCTGACGTCGAATGTGCTGGTTTAACTCCTGGATGAAAGCTGCAATGGATCTATCCTTCTTAGTGCTGATTACTTCCCATTGCTCGTCTCGGCGCCCACATATTTGGTAGATAGTGTCCTTAAGCTCCCTGTTGTAAACTTCTCCAATGCGTCCCATGGTGATGTGAGCTGCCATACTCTTTCCTAAACTCCAGGTTGGTGCGTCGAAGGAAAATTCTATGGGTTTAGAGGTTGGCGAGAACGTCCTTCCTGGAACTTGTACTTGAATCATCCAGCGCTCCTCTTCTGGTAAAGTGGCGTTGTACGTCCCGGTGAAGCTTGGTATTCCAATGTTCAAGTACCTAGTGACTTCCTTCAAGTGGCGTCCAAAAGGTGTGTCTTCATCCGGTTGTGCAAACTTGTTCTTCATCTCCGTCATCCTAAAGAGTAGAAAATGGAGAGGAGTCAGAAATGAGAAGAGAAGTGTGACCTAGGGTTTATCTTAGTGGTCGTGTCCTACACTCAGTGTGTGCTCTGATACCATCTTTGTAGCGACCCGACCTCAGATGGTCAAGTCTCTGTGCTTCAGTGTCATCCCTGGATCGGTAATGCTGACACACACAGTACTCGAAGGATTTATAACAGAGTAGCAATCACACACTTATTACATCGAATGTCTCCAAAGAGAACTTATTACAATAATATGGCTTAAGGCCATCTAATGCGATAACAGCGGAAGGCTTGGAAGATAAGGTGAGTCCATCAACTCCAACGGCATAGCTGAGCTGCACGGCAACGACCTAACGAACCTTACTCCTCGTCTGAAAAGTCTGCAACATAATACGTTGCAGCCCGAAAACGGGTCAGCACATGGAATATGCTGGCAATATAACACAGTAGAGCAGAAACAGAATAATGCTATCACTACATGCATATATGGCTGGTGGAAAGCTCTATGGTTAAAGTTTTTGCGAAAAGCCAATTTTTCCCTACAACAAAGGAATAGATTTTAATTTAACTATCATGGTGGTTGAAACATCATTGAGAAGGTACCCCAACTCAATCCCAATTAAAGTGATTAACAACCCAACAGTATTAATTAAACATGGTGAGATACATGTGATAACCCAAGTACTAGATACTCAAGAATTGTCCATAACCGGGGACACGGCTAACCATGATTAGATTGTACACTCTGCAGAGGTTTGTGCACTTTTCCCCACAAGACTCGATCGCCTCCGTTGGATTTCTCGCACTACATGGTGTTTGAGAAACGGATGACCGAGACACAGTCTTTCAGAAACGTTAACTCTCTACTCCGGGTAGACCATACCAAACCTACAAAACCCACTACCTGCTGATCTACCTCTTCAAGAGCTTCACGTAACTTACTCAACTATGCTAGAGCCCATAATAGCTTGTGGCTGCACACGGAAGTTTCTAGCATGAATCATCTCAGTTCCCTTTGAGCCTGGGTGGCGGTCCATAGGAAGATCACACGGGTACCCCGGGATTTCCAAAAAAAATACAGACAACACTGGGTTCCCCAGGTGCCTCAATCCACCCAGTTGTTTGATTAAGTTGCCACCTTAAGTTGAACCATTAATTAACAATCTCACATCTGTCATGAATTTCACTCAAACCAAAACCACGTCTACGAGCATAGCATAGCAATATAAGCAATACGTAGAAGTAACTCCCAAGGGTTTGAATATAACAGGGCAATAGGTTCTACCTCAGCAACTACTTCCCAACCCACAAATTAATGACATCCTAATCATGCAATATTTGAGGATTGGAACTAATGCATAAAAACTGGGTAATAATGGGATATGATCAAAGTGTTACTTGCCTTGCTGACGATCCGCGAATCCTAGAGACTCGTAGTAACACGCTTCGCACTCCGGGAATTCTGTCGCAAGCAAACAATAACATACATAAGTAACAAGCAACGATGCACAAGCAAAACTCAATAAGAGAGGTTGCCAGAAAGTTCAACTTTAGAACTCTGGTACGCAAAAGAATCAAATCAAACGAAGCAATGAAAGTCAAAAGGCGAAAGAAAATCACTTTGTTTACTAATCTGAACTTAAGTCAAATTTTACAGTAACAAAAACTTGTTTGAGTTGGTTAACCGGAAAGAGGGTTTCGAGACGAAACTCCAGGTGCTTGAATCGCCTGATTCTGATAAACGAGCGAAAAGATAAATAGAAATTAGGATCGGATCAAAAATCGCAATCAGAAAAATCGCGGAATAAATCCGAGAAAAAGAAAAACGACGAACAGATTAACGAACAAACGTTCGTTATCTGGATCTAATCGAAGAACGCGTTCGCTAAAAGGAACGAACGAGCGAACACTCGCTAAATAAATAAACCGAAAAAAACCGATCTAAAAAAACCAAAACTAGGGTTTTGAAAAAAATAATAAAACCGAACGGTTTTTTTTAGAAAAAAAACCGGCGGTTGGAACCGGCGGCTACCTCCGGCGAGGCTGCTCCGGCGAGGGCTTGGGCGGCGGGGCGGCGGCTCGCGGGGCGGCGGGGTGCGGCGGGCGGCGGCGGCGCGCTGCAGCGGCGACAGCGGGGCTCGGTGGCGGCGGGAGGCGCGACGCGGCTCGAGGCGGCGTGCGGGAGGCGGCGATGGTGGCGGTGGGGGCTCGAGGCGGCGTGCGGGAGGCGGCGATGGTGCGGTGAGGCGCGTATATAAAGGGGGCGGTGTGGGGCGGCTTGGAGGAGGGGCAAGGTGGTGGCGACGAAGTCCGGCTCGGACTCATCGTCCGAGTCGGCGGCGGCGCGCGCCCGCGCAGGATGCAGCGGCGGCGGCCTGGCGCGGCTGGGCCTTAGGACCAGTCGGCGCGGGAACCCTTTTTTTTAAACTTCGCCGACCGAATTAAAATCCTAGAAAAAAATAAAAACTTAAAAATGCCAAAGAAAATTTTCACCGTCTAAATAAAATATTTAGGACGAGTTGAACATTTTCTTGGCCCTAAAATGCAATTTTTGAAAACGTGTAATTTTTCTAATGCAAATAAAATCCGAATAAAACCAAATAAAACCCAATAAATTATTTTTATATTTTTCCTCCAATATTTCAATTATTTTGGAGAAGTCATATTATCTCCACTCATTGAATTTAATATGAAATATTTTTTCGGAGAGAAGAAAATTATTAAAATCAAAATCCTCGTTTCATTATTTGATAAAAATCAAATATGACAACCGGAAAATCCCCAACTCTCTCTCCGTGGGTCCTTGAGTTGTTTAGGATCTTGAGGATTGCGAAACGGAAATGCAATAAATCATGATATGCATGATGATCTATGTATAACATTCCAAATTGAAAATTTGGGATGTTACAAAAGATGTCGATAATGATATTGTTAAATTGAAGCTATTTCTTTTTTCGCTTAGAGATCGTGCTAAAGCTTGGTTTTCATCTTTGCCTAAAAATAGTATTGATTCATGAAATAAGTGCAAAGATGCTTTTATCTCTAAGTATTTTCCTCCCGCTAAGATCATCTCTTTCAGAAATGATATTATGAATTTTAAGCAACTTGATCATGAACATGTTGCACAATCTTGGGAGAGAATGAAATTAATGATACGTAATTGCCCTACTCATGGTTTGAATTTTTGGATGATTATACAAAAATTTTATGCCGGATTGAATTTTGCTTCTAGAAATCTTTTAGATTCGGCCGCGGGAGGCATTTTTATGGAAATCACTTTAGGAGATACTACTAAACTCTTAAATAATATTATGGTTAATTATTCTCAATGGCACACCGAAAGATTTACTAATAAAAAGGTGCATGCGATAGAAGAAATTAATATTTTGAGTGGAAAGATGGATGAACTTATGAAATTATTTGCTAATAAGAGTGTTTCTTCTGATCGTAATGATATGCCCTTGATTGAGAATAACAATGAATCTATGGATGTGAATTTTGTTGGTAGGAACAATTTTGGTAACAACGCGTATAGAGGAAATTTCAATCCTAGACCTTATCCTAGTAACCCCTCTATTAATTATGGTAATTCCTACAACAATTCTTATGAAATTTATAATAAGATGCCCTCTAATTTTAAATCTAATATTAAAGAATTTATTTCTTTGCAAAAGAATTTTAATGCTATGATTGAAGAAAAATTGCCTAAGATTGATGATTTGGCTAGGAACGTTCATAGAATTGCTCTTGATGTTGATTCTTCGAAACTTCGATCTATTCCACCTAAGGACATCTCCAGCCGCGCCCCCAACAGGGCCCCCCAGGTCAGTTTTTCGGCGCCGGCGCCGAAAAAACGGCCCAGTCGCGCCCCCAAGACGCCGAAAATCGCCAGTTTGGACCTTTTTTCCGCTCGGCGGTCACAAGCCGAACCCGGCGTGCTGGGGAGCAGTTGGGGGCTCCGGCGCTAGGGAAAAGCACGCCTGGCCCACACCGACAGGGGAAAAGTCAAGGTTTTTTTCCCCGACTCGCCTCGCACCCCCCGCGCCCTCGGCCACCACTAGCTATTTCCCGGCGACGGCCGCCGCCCTAGCTACTGTCCTCTCCCACACCAACGCCGCCGCCCCCGCCCCCGTCCTCGTCCGCCTTAGATCTCCACCGCCGCCGACGACCCCCATCGGTGTCGATGGCGCCCGGTGCGTCGAGGTCAACGTCGCCTCCTTCCATAGTCGTGCGAGGTCGAATCCTCGGCTCCCTCCCTTCGACACCACCGACGGTGTGTCGAGGTCGATCCGTCGATGTCGCCCCCCTCTCCCGCACCAGACCCCGCGGAGAAGTCCGAGCCTCCTCCATTGGCCTGCGAGCGTGGCGATGACAAGCGCTAGAGGAACCGTTGCTGCTTGGCTCCTCCGCTGTCTCAGGGTCGTCGCGCCACCACCATGCTGTCGCGCTCCTATTCTCCACGGCCCTCCACGGCTCAGCGCTGACGAGGACCGACGGGATCCCCGCCACTGCTTCCTCCACCCAGCGGCGAGAGCTGTGCCCGCTCTTCACTACGCCGGCACACCACGCTGCTCAGATCCGTCATGGTGGAAACCCGATACAGGTGGCCTTCCTTCAGATCTTTTTTGGTTTCTGTCGAATTTGTCAGCTGCTCGGAGGAGGTGAGGCTGTTATTCTTTTTTGTTTGATGGGAGTTATTCCCAACTTATTGTTTGGTCAATTTTGTTCTTGCTACCATGGACAGCCAGCCACCATGGCCTCTGAACTTTTGTCTGTTCGTGAGCTTGGAGAGCTAACACTTCGCTTTTTTGTGCCTATATTTGGCCACATTGTTTCTTAGCAAATATTCATCATCTAACATTATACATATGATTCTCTGTTTTGCCACTCAGAGGAAGTGAGTAGAATACGTAGGGAAAAAGAAGAAGGAAACAACAGTCTTGCAAGCTAATAAAGAAACAGTAGCTTGCTCACAAAATTTCCATGAGTGGTAACGCTTCTCTTCACACATATAATCTGTTTTTCACCACTAATAATTAGAAACTACAGGATTGTAGACACAGAGTCATCACATTGGTTAACAAGTGATTTATTTGAGAGGAACACAAGTGAATTTTACCTTAGTTATGCCAGTTCTATTTTCTTTCAGAAAATCCTTTTTATGTATTGATGGTGGGACTTGGGATTAAACATATACATGTGTGGAAGCTTCTCTTTGCATAATTTTGTTACTGATGCATCTATATTTTTCCTCTTAACATGGGGCTCTTTTCAAAAGGAAGCACCTCATGTGTGAGAATTGGTTGTATTTACTATTTTCTATACAACCTGAATGTACTAGAAGGATCAACATTCATGAAACTATAACCACCCATAGTAATCTTGCTATTGATATATACACACTGAAAGTCTAAAGACATGCTAGTAAAAGCTACTTTCTTTGAAAGCAGCAATACCATTTATATTCAATGGGACTGCCATTGCCGCACCTTTGATTGCTTTTTGATCTTGCTATACATATATACACACTGGAAGTCTGAAAATATGCTGGCAAAAGCTACTTGCTTTGAAAGCAGCAATAAGGTTTATATTCAGCGGGACTGCAATTGTGACACCTTATAGCTACAACTCCTCTTGAAATTGAATTGTGAAAGGATGTGTCATATTGGAAGTGAAACTGTGTGCATGTAAGCTCTAATCAAGTTCTTTCGGTAAAATTCAACTTTTTTTACGACATAGTAACACAGTTATGTTTGATGGCCATGAAGGCATCAACACAAACACGTGTTTTTAATTCACTCATTTATTGTATGGTTTTGAATCATGTTAGACACATCCCAGTTTTGGAATTGAACTGTCTAAACATACAGACACCTATTATCATGCTAGCACACAGTTTTCGCCGAACGACTCCACCGGCGACCACCATCCTCCGTGGAACGCCTTCCCTCATCGCGAGCTAGCGTACTCTCCGAGCAGGCCTCCTCCCGGCAAGCTTCACCGAGCACCAACCTGCAGGTCCACATCCTCCACGTTCTCTGCAATGAAGCAACAGAGCATCTACCCTCCGCAACGTTCTTCCCCTGGATCAATAGCGCTGCCTCCTTTTCCCCTTTATTTGTCACGTGAGATTTCATATTTTGTGCCTTTTTTCTTCCGAGCTAGTTCTACTGTCATCACCAAAAGAGCAGGCCAGCAATTTGGAATATCTGATATAGTTGTTAGCTTGTCCTGCTACGAAATGTGTAAAAGTGTAATAGTCTTGAAATGGTTCTAAAAATGGAACTAAAAAATAAACATAGATGAACACTAGTACTGTTAGTAGCCCTTCAGATCGAAGGACAAGGACCATTGTTGATTAATAAGTGCATAGCTTAATTAGATTCGCTGACACCTGACTAAGTTGTTGAGTTGAGCTATGGAGTTCATTTTAATTTGAGAAGAAAGCTAATCATTTTAAGTCTTCAGTCCACCTGTTTAGTCCACCTGACTAAGTTGTTTAGTTGATGCCCCAAAGTAGAACCATCTTTGTTTGTGTTGTGCGAAATACGATATGTGTACAGAACAGGTGCTGTGCTTTTATGGTATAGATGATGACATTCTTACTGCTATTTTGGTTTTTATATTTTCTGAAATGACATGTTTCAGTTCATTATATTCTGTTGTGTGATGGCATTCCTTCTCCATATTGTATTTCTTGTTGCCTGTACTAGATACGGGTGATATGCATTTTGTTACTACATTTTTTCCTTAATAGAAGTATACTTTCTGTCGCATGTTAGGCAATTTTAGTGAAACTGGTCAAGAATTGACAAGAGTAGGATGGATAAAGCTAGAAGTACACAAGCATATATTGATGGGGTAAAGAAATTCATAAATTTGCGAAGTGACCTGACCTGAGAGGCGGGGTGGCTTGGCGGCTGCCAGCGACTTCCGAGCAGGTGGGCAAGAGCAGCAATCTTGACCTGTTCCGTCGGCGCAAGTAATCGGTTCCTCGATGCTTCCTTTCACCCCACAGTATACGCGTACAGTGCTGCATTACCTTGTCATTCCTGGAGACTCTGTACAAATGTTTATCTCAGTGCAAGAAAAAGAAAGATTTGAACTGAGCATGTTTTGCCTATTTGCACATGACAGATTTTTGGCTTCGAGCTAGAACTCAGTGTTAAACTCTACTATGTACAGTACATAATTTCAGCCTTGTTATGGCATATAAAATGGATCCCAGTATTAGTTTTGGCTTGCTACACTGTTAGAGGGTATTCTCTTCAATGAATTCTATTAAACACAAGCTAAGATGCATGAGATACAGAGAGAAATCAGTAACCAACTGTTATTTCATTAGTTTTTTCTTCTATATACATATGATATACACTATATATACGTAGTTTTTAAAATTGATGTGGGCCTGCCCCTGCCTATTTGCACAGAGTTTTGCCTATTTGTACTGTGGTACTATGTATAGTACAGAGTTTTGCCTACTTGCACTACCGTATTGTGTATAGTACAGAGTTTTGCCTATTTGTACACAGCTTTGACTATTTGTTCAAAATAGTACTGTATAGAGTATTGCCTATTTGTAGAGTTTAACTCAGTGGAAAAAAATTGATTCGAACTCAGAGTACTAAATTAACTCCAGAGATGATGCTATACATGTTTAACTCAGTTTTAGTCATTGCTTTTGCAAGTCAATTGTACAGGTTCCTGTTTTCCTTATTTGCACATGAAGATATTGTATGTGTACTTCAAACAATTCCTACTTGATCTAATGATGTAACATTGCTTGCTGTGATGATGAAGTGATGCACATTTAGAAGAGTTCTATTTATGCCGATGAGTTAAACTGCAGCATGTCAAAATCTTTAATGTGCTAATTTAAAATCTGAAACGTGAGCTCCATTTTGAGTTTCTTATTTGTTGCAGGTTTCCCTACAGAAGTTGATGGGGGTTTCGAAGATCTTCAAGCTGCTGAAGATTTGGGAGATTCGGAAGATCTTTAAGCTATTGAAGATATGGTAGAGTGATTATGCTTTGTTTGTGGAACCTGTACACTTGCTCTGCTCATTTTGCCGGTTGTTAGGCCACAATATGCTCATTTTGGTTGTGTGGCACCCCAGAAACATATGTTCTTTTGTGGCACACATGTAGAAACATATATGTATTGTACCTTTTGTGGCACAACCTGCTTATATATATATATATATATATATATATATATATATATATATATATATATATATATATATATATATATATATGGTTGTTATGTTAATTTATCGAATTGACTTTAAGGTTTTGGAGTGAAGTGTATGAATGAGACATGTTACTTTGATTGAAGTGTATGGATGAGACATGTTACTTTGATTGAAGTGTATGGATGAGACATGTTACTTTGAGTGAAGCGTATGTATAAATTGTGTAATATGTACTGATTGTTTGAACATAATGAATGAATATTACATTAGGGATACCTATAACTATTTGGTAGTGAAATCTATGTGCCGGCATAAAAACTGCCGGGTAAACGAGCTTCTACAGGCAGTTGGACTGCCGGTAATTGATGTCTCATGTACTTTGACCAATCTGCCGAGAGAAAACAAACTGCTGGCAAATAGACGGGCAAGGGCAAGGAAACTGCCGGCAAAAAATTATATGCCGGGAGAAGTTATCCCCGGCAGCCGTTCTCATGGCAGTTCTATCTGCCGGGGGAAACACTGTCCTGGCAGTTTATCTACCCTTGAAAGTGCTTTCTCCCGGCAGTTTTTCTGTCCTTACATCAGTGTTGTGGTGTAGTAAGTGCAAAGATGCTTTTATCTCTAAGTATTTTCCTCCCGCTAAGATCATCTCTTTCAGAAACGATATTATGAATTTTAAGCAACTTGATCATGAACATGTTGCACAATTTTGGGAGAGAATGAAATTAATGATACGTAATTGCCCTACTCATGGTTTGAATTTGTGGATGATTATACAAAAAATTTATGCCGGATTGAATTTTGCTTCTAGAAATCTTTTAGATTCGGCCGCGGGAGGCACTTTTATGGAAATCACTTTAGGAGATGCTACTAAACTCCTAGATAATATTATGGTTAATTATTCTCAATGGCACACCGAAAGATCTATTAATAAAAAGGTGCATGCGATAGAAGAAATTAATATTTTGAGTGGAAAGATGGATGAACTTATGAAATTATTTGCTAATAAGAGTGTTTCTTCTGATCCTAATGATATGCCCTTGATTGAGAATAACAATGAATCTATGGATGTGAATTTTGTTGGTAGGAACAATTTTGGTAACAACGCGTATAGAGGAAATTTCAATCCTAGGCCTTATCCTAGTAACCCCTTTAATAATTATGGTAATTCCTACAACAATTCTTATGGAAATTATAATAAGATGCCCTCTGATTTTGAATCTAATATTAAAGAATTTATTTCTTTGCAAAAGAATTTTAATGCTATGATTGAAGAAAAATTGCTTAAGATTGATGATTTGGCTAGGAACGTTCATAGAATTGCTCTTGATGTTGATTCTTTGAAACTTCGATCTATTCCACCTAAGGGCATCTCCAGCCGCGCCCCCAACAGGCCCCCCCAGGCCACTTTTTCGGCGCCGGCGTCCAAAAAACGGCCCAGCCACGCCCCCAGGACGCCGAAAATCGCCGGTTCGGACCTTTTTTCCGCTCGGCGGTCACAGGCCGAACCCGGCGCCACTAGTAGAAAAAGGGTCAAACGTGAAGCACATTAGTGCCGGTTTGAATTTGAGCCGGCACTAATGGTACCATTAGTGCCGCTTCGAACGGCTATGCATTAATGCCGGTTCGTGTTGAACCTTTAGTACCGGTTCGTGCCACGAACCGGTACTAAAGGGGTGATGGCAGGCTGGCGTCAGGCCGGGGCCCCACGATCACCTTTAGTACCGGTTCATGTCACAAACCGGTACTAAAAGGCTAACCTTTAGTACCGGTTTGTGCCACGAACCGGTACTAAAGGGGTCTGACCTATAGTACCGGTTTGTGACACAAACCGGCACTATAGGGCAATTTTCAAACTCCCCCCCCCCTGTGTGTCGCCATTTCAGTTCTGAAAAAATCAAAAGAAAATGATAAAAACTTCAAAAAATAAAATCCTTCGAGAGGTAGTTATATTACTACATCTACTAGTTAGGAAAATTTGAAAACTTAAATTTGGACATGTTTTGCAAAAAGTGTAGGGAAAATGTAAAACGACTATAACTTTTGCATACGATGTCGAAAAAAACGTATAATATATCAAAAAATTCAGCACGAAAATCCGCATCCGATGGAGACTGCCTACGACCTGTTTGCAATTTTTTAGAATCCTCAAATTCCAAAAGGAAAAAAAGATATGGTCAAATTTAAGTTTTTTTATTTTTTTTGTTAAATCTGGTCAAACTACTTATTCAAGAAGTATTAATGTTACTACATAATTATTCAAGAATATTAGTGTTACTAAATAATTATTTCAATTTTTTGAATTTTGGTCAAATCTGGTCAAACTATGGTCAAACTGTGGTCAAACTATGGTCAAACTTATTCAAGAAATATTAGTGTTACTAAATAATTACTGTTTTTTAGAATAATAGTTTCAAACTCAAACAGTGAAATGTGTGACTTCATGCTCAAGCTAAACTCCTGAGGGTTAATAGGATTGGCATCTTACTATTGTCAGGAAAACAACAAGTACAGACTTGGAAATGAAGGAGAATAGAACCCGAAAGTTAAGCGTGCTCGGGCTGGAGTAGTGAGAGGGATGGGTGACCGGTCGGGAAGTTAGATGATTTGGAATGAGTGATCCACACTTGAGCAGTTAAGAGAGGTGATTAGAGACTAAATCACCAAATAATTCAGAAAAATTAAAAATCGAAAAAATAAAAATAAAAATAAATTTCCAAAATTTTCAAAAAAAAACCTTTAGTACCGGCTGGTAACACCAACTGGTACTAAAGGTCCCCCATACCAGGGCGCGAGCTCACGCCACGTGGTGACACTTTAGCGCCGGTTCGTGCCGAACCGGTACTAAAGGGGGGGGGGGGTTTAGTGCCCACCAATTAGTGCCGGTTATGGAACCGGCACTAAAGGCCCTTACGAACCAGTTTTAAAGCTCCGTTTTCTACTAGTGCGCGCTGGGGAGCAGTTGGGGGCTCCGGCGCTAGGGAAAAGCACGCCTGGCCCACACCGACAGGGGAAAAGTCAAGGTTTTCTTCCCCCGACTCGCCTTGCACCCCCCGCGCCCTCGGCCACCACTAGCTATATCCCGGCGACGGCCGCCGCCCTACTCCGCTAGATAGCCATTCCCCGCTGGAAAATAGCAGCGCTTCGCCGCGGCAGCCCCTCCGACAGGGGAAACTTTGACTTGCTGTGTCATCTTGCACAACATGATCATCGAGAGCGAGCAAGAAGACCCAGTGTTTGACACTGAACCATACTACAGGCAGGGTCCTCTAGACGAAGTTGATCACCAGCTACCGGCAACTTGGACTGCCTATCTCAGTATGCGTCAGGAGATCCGAGACGCACAGGTGCATCATCAACTGCAGAAAGATCTGATTGAGCACCTATGGAGGCTCAAGGGGGGCGCCGTGTGATGAAATACGAGTTTTTATTTGTTGAACTATATAATTTGTATTGAACTATTTGTTGTTGTACTATTTTGTTGAAGTATTTGATTTTTCTGTGATGAAATATGTGATAGAAATAATTGTGTTGATAATTGAACGCCGAGACACACCGAAACCACGCCGAATATGGGCCTATTCTCGCCCATATGGGCCCTTTATTCGCCGAAATTGGGCTGCAAAGTGGGCCAATTCGGCGCCTGGGGGCGAGCTGGGGGCGACGACTGGGCGCAAAACCGCCCCCAGCGCCGATTGTATCGCCGGCTTGTCCCCAGGGGGCGATTTTTATGTGTCCTGGGGGGGCCAACGGCTGGAGATGCCCTAAGCATGATATCAATGAGTCTCTCAAAGCCATGAGAATTTCCATTGATGAGTGCAAAGAAAGAACCGCTAGGACGCGTGCTATGAAAGATGCCTTTATTAAAGCGTGTTCTTCTAGTTCCTATGAAAATAATGATGAAGATCTAAAAGTTATTGATGTGTCCCCTATTAAATATTTTTTTTGCAATATTAATATTTGTTTTACCTAGAAGGCGTTCTAAAAATTTGGAGTATTTAGATCTTGATGATGAAATCGATAAAAGTTGGATTAAAAGAAATAAAACCCTAGATGATGCTAAAACCACTATATTGGATTTCAAGGAATTTAATTATGAAAATTGCTCTTTGATTTATTATATTTCCTTGTTGCAATCCTTGCTAAAATCTCCTCATGCTTATAGTCAAAATAAAGCCTTTACCGAACATATCGTTGATGCCTTGATGCAATCTTATGGAGAAAAACTTGAGTTGAACGTTTCTATCCCCAGAAAACTTTATGATGAGTGGGAACATACTACTAAAATTAAAATTAAAGGTTATGAGTTTTATGCTTTGTGTGATTTGGGTGCTAGTGTCTCTACTATTCAAAACTTTGTGTGATTTGCTAGATTTCCGTGATTTTGATGATTGCTCTCTAAAATTGCATCTTGCGGATTCCACTATTAAGAAACCTATGGGAAGAATTAATGATGTTCTCATTGTTGCAAATAGGAATTATGTGCCCATAGATTTTATCGTTCTTGATATAGATTGCAATCCTTCTTGCCCTATTATTCTCAGTAGACCTTTCCTTAGAACGGTTGGTGCAATTATTGATATGAAGGAAGGGAATATTAGATTTCAATTTTCATTAAAAAAGGGCATGGAACACTTCCCTAGAAAGAAAATAAAATTACCATATGAATCTATCATGAGAGCCACTTATGGATTGCCTACCAAAGATGGCAATACCTAGATCTATTCTTGCTTGTTATGCCTAGCAGGGGCGTTAAACAATAGCGCTTGTTGGGAGGCAACCCAATTTTATTTTTATTCCTTGCTTTTTGCTCCTGTTTAGTAATAAATAAATTATTTAGCCTCTGTTTTGGTTGTGTTTTCTGTGTTTAATTAGTGTTTGTGCCAAGTAGAACCGTTGGGAAGACTTGGGGAAAGTCTTGTTGAACTTGCTGTAAAAAACAGAAACTTTAGCGCTCACGAGAAATGCTGTCATTTTTATTTGGAGAGTGATATTTAGTTAATTATTTTTAATATGATTAATAGATAAATTCCTCACGTCCAGAAATTTATTTTAGAATTTTTGAGGTTCCAGATCTTGCGCTAGCTACAGATTACTACAGACTGTTATGTTTTTGACAGATTCTGTTTTTCGTGCGTTGTTTGAAGAAGTTGGAATACAGTAGGTTTAACACCAATATAAATAAATAATGATTTCATTACAGTACCTTGAAGTGGTCTTTTGTTTTCTTTCGCTAACGGAGCTCACGAGTTTTCTACCTTAAGTTTTGTGTTGTGAAGTTTTCAAGTTTTGGGTAAAGATTTGATGGATTATGGAACAAGGAGTGGCAAGAGCCTAAGCTTGGGGTTGCCCATGGCACCCCCAAGATAATCTAAGGACACGTAAAAGCCAAAGCTTGGGGATGCCCCGGAAGGCATCCCCTCTTTTGTCTACTTCTATCGGTAACTTTACTTGGAGCTATATTTTTATTCACCACATGTATGTGTTTTGCTTGGAGCGTATTTTATGATTTGAGTCTTTTCTTTTTAGTCTACCACAATCATCCTTGCTGTACACACCTTTTGAGAGAGCCATACATGATTTGGAATTTGTGAGAATACTCTATATGCTTCACTTATATCTTTTGAGCTTTATAGTTTTTGCTCTAGTGCTTCACTTATATCTTTTAGAGCACGGTGGTGGATTTGTTTTATAGAAACTATTGATCTCTCATGCTTCACTTAGATTATTTTGAGAGTCTTATTAGGATGGTAATTTGCTTAAAATCCTAATATGCTTGGTATGCAAGATTAATAATAAAACTTTCTTATGAGTGTGTTGAATACTAAGAAAAGTTTGATGCTTGATGATTGTTTTGAGATATGGAGGTAATAATATCAAAGTCATGCTAGTTGAGTAGTTGTGAAGTTGAGAAATACTTGTGTTGAGGTTTGCAAGTCCCGTAGCATGCACGTATGGTAAACGTTTTGCAACAAATTTGAAACATGAGGTGTTATTTGATTGTCTTCCTTATGAGTGGTGGTCGGGGACGAGCGATGGTATTTTCCTACCAATCTATCCCCCTCGGAGCATGCGCGTAGTGCCGAGGTTTTTGATGACTTGTAGATTTTTGCAATAAGTATGTGACTTCTTTATGACTAATGTTGAGTCCATGGATTATACGCACTCCCACCCTTCCATCCTTGCTAGCCTCTTCGGTATCGTGCATTGCCCTTTCTAACATTGAGAGTTGGCGCAAACTTCGCCGGTGCATCCAAACCCCGTGATATGATACGCTCTTTCACACATAAACCTCCTTATATCTTCCTCAAAACAGCCACCATACCTACCTATTATGGCATTTCCATAGCTATTCCAAGATATATTGCCATGCAACTTTTATAACACCCTTGATGCGACTATAGCTCCCACGTGTCGAGGCACGACTTAGAGACATAATCGCATTGAAGGCATATGTCGCAAGTTAGGCAATCTTCACAAACATCCCATGTAATGTAATAATAAAAGGGGAGATAACATAGTTGTCTTACACTCGCCACGTCAATCAAGAACATAAATAACATTACATCATCCAAACACTCATGGCCCAACTACGGCGCCAAAATAAAAGAGAACCCAACATGCGACACGGTCCCAATCACCCCCAACTGGGCACCACTACTGATCATCGGGAAAGGAAACATAGTATCGTTGAGAGTCTTCGTCGAACTCCCACTTGAGCTCATACGCGTCTCCTAGAGCGGAACCATCGGGCCCTGCATCTGGTGTAATAGTAATCTATGAGCCACAGGGACTCAGCAATCTCGTACCCTCGCGATCAAGACTATTCAAGCTTATAGGTAAGGCAAGGGTAAATATAAGTGGAGCTGCAGCAAGCGACTAGCAAGTATGGTGGCTAACTTATTCGCAAAAGAGAGCGAGAAGAGGAGGCAAAGCACGAGCGAGAAGCTAGAGAACAACCTGCACAAACATTACTCCAACACCGTGTCCACTTCCCGGACTCCGTCGAGAAGAGGCCATCACAGTAACACACTCAGTTGATTCATTTTAATTAATTAAGGTTCAAGTTATCTACAACCGGACATTAACAAATTCCCATCTACCCATAACCGCGGGCACGACTTTCGAAAGTTCAATCCCTGCAGGGGAGTCCCAACTTAGCCCATGACAAGCTCTCACGGTCAACGAAGGAATAGACCTCCTCCCAAGACGTTCCGATCAGACTCGGTATCTCGGTTACTCAAGACACTTCTACATGTTAAAACAAAACCAGCAACACCGCCCGAATGTGCCGACAAATCCCGATAGGAGCTGCACATATCTCTTTCTCAGGGCACATTCAGATGAGACATCCTACGAGTAAAACCAACCCTCAAGTTGCCCCGAGGTGGCCCCGCAGTCTACTCGGTCGGACCAATACTCAGAGGAGCACTGGCCCGGGGGGTTTAAATAAGATGACCCGCGGGCTCCGGAAACCCGAGGGAAAAGAGGCTAGGTGGGAAATGGTAAGACCAAGGTTGGGCATTGCTGGAAAAGCTTTAATCAAGGCGAACTATCAAGGGGTTCCCATTATAACCCAACCGCGTAAGGAACGCAAAATCCGGGAACATAACACCGATATGGCGGAAACTAGGGCGGCAAGAGTGGAACAAAACACTAGGCGAGAGGCCGAGCCTTCCACCCTTTACCAAGTATATAGATGCATTAAGATAACATGGCAATATAATAATATCCCAACAAGTAAATAAAAGATGTTCCAACAAGGAACGACCTCCAATCTTCACCTGCAACTAGCAACGCTATAAGAGGGGCTGAGCAAAGCGGTAACATAGCCAATCAACGGTTTGCTAGGACAATGGTGGGTTAGAGGTTTGACATGGCAATTTGGGAGGCTTGCAAGCAAGTGGTAGGCATCGTAGCAATGGCATAGCAAAAGAGCGAGCAAACTAGCATAGCAAAGATAGTAGTGATTTCGAGGGTGTGATCATCTTGCCTGCATAGTTGTCAGAGTTGACTAGATCCTCAAGAGCAAACTCAACGGGCTCCTCGTTAGCAAAATCGTCTCCCGGCTCTACCCAAACAAGACAAACAAGCAACAAGGATACAATCAACCACGTGCAAACTCAAACGACACGATGCAAAGATGATATGCTATGCGGGATGTAAAATGCAAGATATGACAGGAAATGCATGAACCTGGCCTCAACCTGGAAAACCAAGTGTGCCACTGGAAAGATGAGATGAAATCACTTGAAAACGATATAAAGAACGCCGGAATCGGAGTTACGGTTTGGAAATGGCAAGCGATTCAAATATGACACCGGTCTGCGATTTACAGCAAGTAGGCATCTAAATGCAATGAAATGAACATGCTACAGCCACCAAACATGACAACAAAATACATGGCAGTGATGCACACAAGATGCTTAACAAAAGTCTAGCATTGAGCTACGGCCAATTCATCCATTAGGAGGTTCAAACAAGCATGGCAAAAACACAAATGGTAAAACAGGTCTCAGACTTAGTGAATTAACACTTGTCTGGAATTTCAGATCATATAGCCCTCTTCGGAGCAACAAAACAATATGCTACAGGACCTGAACATGGCAAAGAAAGACATGGCATGGAGCTACTCAACAAGCCTAACAAAAGTCCCTTAGTGACCTTGAGTCAAAAGGTATCACAAAATATACTAACAAGCACACGAACATATCAAAAACATAATCAGTTTTCAGACTTGGTGAAAACTGAGACATGCTGAAACATAACTCACGAAGGCATGTTTACGAGCTCGATGCACTCACTACGGTGCAAGTCATGGCAAGACAAGCATACATCCCTTAACAAGGCACAAAATGCAAGGTATAAATGGCAAGAACAATGGCATAGCATGCACGGATCAACTACAATAACATCGGCAAAATAGCAAACAAGTTGACGATCTGCCCAGATTCGCAACGAAGCAAAAGTAGAGCTCGATTGACTCAAGCTAGGGTACTCCATAATTACAAACAAAGACATGGACGAATAGAGTACTACAATATTAACAAAACTCCCTTACTGATCATCCTCAAAAGAGGCACGAATCGCTAGGAAACAACATGAACATATGGCATCGCGAACTAAACAATCCCAGGACTTAGTGAAATTACTAAGTCCCTGAAAACAGAATTAGCAAGTGCACCACTTTGCAAGCTTGCACAAGTCACCACACACATCCTAAAAATACCTGGGTTGCACCTCTGGAAAGATGACAAAACCCTTAACAAAAGATATGAAGAACTCACGGGCATATCATGCACACAACAATCATGACAAAAATGACAAAAGTGCTAAACGGAGTAACAGATCTGACAATTAACTCAAGGAGCCCTCTTCTAACAGCATTTCGGGCATCAAGATGAGCTCAAATTAAAATGATGCAATGGAATGAAATTATGTACTCTCTGAGATGAACATTTTGATGTGCTATATGCCCAAATCGGAGCTACGGATGCAAAGTTACGGAGCCGCGAACAGGAGCATATGGACTGAAAAAGTTTAGGGACTTAGAGAAAATTTCGACCCCCTAGGGTTTACTGTAGCTGCGAACCGGATCTGGATCGGGCGCGCCTCCTGTGGATCACCGGAGAGGAGTTGGCGGCGGCCGGAGGAAGGGGAGCTCGCCGGGCCTTGGCCGAGCGGCGAGACGGCGATGATGCGGCGGCGGGGCCGGAGAGGCGGCGGGGCGAGGCGGTCGGCAACGGGCGGCGGCGCGCTGTGCAGAGGCCAACAAGGCGAAGTGGCGGCGACCGGTGGGCGGTGGCGCGGGCGCCGGCGATGGAGAAGGGCGGCGGCGGCTGGCGTGGCGGCGCCGGAGCCGAGGAGGGAGGCGGCGCGGCGCGGGGTCTTCGGGCGCGGGCGGCGAGGCGGCTTCGGGCCGGGGAGGGCCCGCGGTGGGCTTGCGGGCCTCGGGCGGCGGCGGTTCGCCGGGGTGCCACGTGGCACTGCGCGGTTGGCGGCGGTAGGATCCGGACGTTGTCCGGCTCCATCCGGACACGTCCGGCGGCGGCGGAGACGGATTTTTTTAGGGTTAGGGGGGAGAGGGTCCGCGAATTGGAATGGGGGGTGTATATATAGGCATAGAGGGAGCTAGGAGAGTCCAAATGAGGTGCAGTTTTTAGCCACGTGATCGTGATCGAACGCTCTAGATGATGGAGCAGAGTTAGGTGGGTTTTGGGCCAAATTGGAGGGGTGTTGGGCTGCAACACACACGAGGCCTTTTCGGTCCCTCGGTTAACTGTTGGAGTACCAAACGAAGTCCAAATGATACGAAACTTGACAGGCGGTCTACCGGTAGTAAACCAAGGCCGCTTGGCAAGTCTCGGTCCAATCCAGAAATGTTTAATCCCCACACACGAAAGAAAGCTAGAAATGACCACCGGAGGAGAACGAAGCATCGGAATGCAAAACGGACAACGGGGAAAATGCCCGAATGCATGAGATGAACACGTATGCACATGCAATGCACATGATGACATGATATGAGATGCATGACAACGACAACAACACGCGGAGACAAAACCCGAACCCGAGATAATAAAAAATAACTTAACGCCGGAAACGGCAAGAGTTGGAGTACAAATAGGGAAAGTTACATCCGGGGTGTTACAACACTCCACCACTACGAAAGGATCTCGTCCCGAGATCTAGGACTGAAAGAACACCGGGTACTCAGAACGGAGGTGATCCTCACGTTCCCAGGTAGCTTCACGGTCGGAATGGTGTGACCACTTGACTTTGAGAAATTTGATTGACTTGTTGCGAGTCTTGCGTTCAGTCTCTTCAAGAATAGCAACTAGGTGCTCATGATAAGAGAGATCTTCTTGGAGCTCAATGTCCTCGAAGTTCACAGTGTGGTCAGGAGTCTTGAAGCACTTTCGAAGCTGAGAGACATGGAACACGTCATAAACATTTGCAAAGTTTGAAGGAAGCTCGAGTTGATAGGCGAGGTCGCCTCTCTTGCTGACAATCTTGAAAGGTCCCACGTATATGGGGGCAAGCTTCCCTTTGATACCAAAGCGACGAGTACCTTTCATAGGAGAGACACGGAGGTAAACATGATCTCCGATCTCGAAAGCCAAATCACGGTGCTTACTATCATAGTAGCTCTTCTTGCGGGATTGGGCTGCTTTGAGGTTATCACGAATGACTTTGCACATTTCTTCTGCTTCTGTGATTAAGTCATTACCCAAAAGCTGATGTTCGCCGGTTTCAGACCAGTTGAGAGGGGTACGGCACTTCCTGCCATACAGAATTTCAAATGGGGCCTTGCCCGAACTTGCTTGAAAATTGTTGTTGTATGAGAATTCAGCATAAGGAAGACAATCCTCCCACTTCATGCCGAAGGAGATCACACAAGCCCTGAGCATATCTTCAAGAATCTGGTTGACACGCTCGACTTGACCGCTTGTTTGAGGATGGAAAGCAGTGCTGAAGCGGATGTTCGTGCCCATGGCCTTCTGAAAATAATCCCAAAACTTGGAGGTAAATATGCTGCCACGGTCTGAAGAGATCACTTGAGGAATACCGTGCAGAGAGACAATTCGAGAGGTATAGAGTTCCGCCAATTGAGCTGCAGTGATCGACTCTTTGATAGGCAGAAAGTGAGCCACTTTGGTGAGTTTGTCGATGACAACAAATATAGCATCATTGTCACGCTTGGACTTTGGAAACCCAGTCACGAAGTCCATTTCAATGTGGTCAAACTTCCATTCTGGAATGGCAAGAGGTTGGAGGAGACCAGCTGGCCTTTGGTGTTCTGCCTTCACTCTTCTGCAGACATCACATTCATTCACGAATTGAGCGATCTCGCGCTTCATTCGAGTCCACCAATAAGCTTGCTTAAGGTCCTGATACATCTTCGTGCTCCCAGGGTGGATGGAGAGAAGAGAATTGTGAGCCTCGTTCATGATCACTTTACGAAGTTCACCTTTGGGTACCACAATTCGATCCTTGAAGAAGAGAGTGTCCTTGTCATCAAGGCGGTAGCACTTGTACTTGGACTGACTCTTGGCAATCCCAATCTTCACCTTTTTCACCATAGCATCAAGAAGCTGGGCTTGGCGAATCTGGTCTTCTAAGGTAGGAGAGACTTGAAGGTTGGCGAGGAAACCTTGAGGAACAACTTGCAGATTAAGTTTGCGGAAAGCTTCACAAAGCTCGGGTTGATAAGGCTTAAGAATCAGACTGTTACAGTAAGCTTTCCTGCTCAATGCGTCAGCAATCACATTGGCCTTGCCTGGAGTATACTCGATACTCGGATTATACTCTTGAATCATTTCGACCCATCGAGTTTGCCTGAGGTTGAGATTAGGCTGAGTGAAGATGTACTTGAGACTCTTGTGATCAGTGAAAATGTCCACTTTTCTTCCCAATAGAAGATGTCTCCAAGTCAAAAGAGCATGCACAACTGCCGCCAACTCGAGATCATGAGTGGGGTAGTTCTTCTCATTAGGCTTCAACTGGCGAGATGTATAAGCAACAACTTTCTTCTCTTGCATCAATACTGCGCCAAGACCTTGGAGAGAGGCATCACAAAAGACCTCGTACGGCTTGGATTCATCAGGCGGAGTCAGAACTGGAGCAGTGATCAATTTCTCTTTCAAAGTGTTGAAAGCAATATCACACTCCGGAGACCAAACGTACTTGACGTGCTTCTGGAGAAGATTAGAGAGAGGCTTCACGATCTTAGAAAAGTTTTCAACGAATCTTCGGCAATAGCTTGCGAGACCGAGAAAACTGCGGAGTTGCTTCACGTTCTGAGGAGGTTCCCAATTCACAATTGCAGACACCTTCTCAGGATTCACGGCAATGCCCTTGGCAGAGATGATATGACCAAGATAAAGAACCTCATCAAGCCAAAATTCACACTTGGAGAACTTGGCGTAGAACTAATGTTCTCTGAGCTTATCGAGAACCAAACGCAAGTGCTTGGCATGATCTTCCTTGTTCTTGGAGAAAACCAGAATGTCGTCGAGATAGACCAAAACGAAGTCATTGGTGTAGGCGTTGAAGATGAAGTTCATCATGCGAGAGAACGTTGGAGGAGCGTTGGCGAGGCCAAAAGACATGACAGTGTATTCATATGAACCAAAGCTTGTTCTGAATGTTGTCTTGGGAATATCTTCTTCACGAATGCGAATCTGGTGGTAACCCATACGGAGATCAAGCTTGGAGAATACTTGAGCACCTTTGAGTTGTTCGAACAGCTCATTGATGTTGGGAAGTGGATATTTGTTCTTGATGGTCTTCTTGTTCTCCGGACGGTAATCAACACAAAGTCGGTCCGTTCCATCCTTCTTCTTCACAAAAAGAACACCACAACCCCATGGAGAAGAACTAGGCCGGATGAGACCCACTTTCTCTTGCATATCGAGTTGCTTCTTCAGCTCCTTCAACTCTTCAGGTCCGAGCTTGTAAGGACGCTTACACACAGGTTCCGTGTCGGGCTCAAGATCAATAACGAATTCAACTGGCCGGTGCGGAGGCATTCCTGGAAGCTCTTCTGGAAAGACGTCTTGATATTTGCAAACGACTGGAATTTGCGAGATAGCGTCCAATTCACCCTTCTCATTGAGAGAAAATAGATGAATAGTATCATCACGAGCGGCAAAGACAATTACATCCTTAGACAAATGAGTCGATTGAATCTGCCTGGCTGCACAATCAAGCTAAGCCTTGTGCTTTGAAAGCCAATCCATTCCGAGAATAAGATCAATATCTGAGTTACCAAGAACCACCGGAGAAGAGAGAAACTTGTAATCACCCAATGTGATAGAGATATCGGGAGCAACCAAACTAGAAGTCAAAAGCTTGCCGGGAGAAACAACTTGCATGACTTTGGGCATAATCTCGGTATCAACATTGTGCTTCGATGCAAAAGGGCATGACAAAAAGGAATGCGATGCACCAGTGTCAAAAAGAACTTTTGTAGGAACATCGTTAACATGAAGGTTACCCATTATCACATCTGACGAGTCCTCTGCCTGAGCTGCATCCATCAAATTGACCTTGGCATGCTTGGGGTTATGCTTGACCACAGTTGTACTTGCCGATCTCATAGGAGGAGTAGGAGGAAGACGCCTTTGGTTGAAACACTTGTTGGCATAGTGACCCTTCTGTTGGCACTTGTTGCATGTGACCTCTGAAAGCGGACGGTGATACGGAGCACTCGATGTTGGAGCTTGAGACGAAGTCTTGTTCTGAAAGCCAGGGTTGGGTGGGTGGGAAGAACCACTGCCACCTTTGCTCTTCTGCTGATACGGCTAACGGAACGGAGGAGGAGGAAGCCAAAACTTTTGCTGCTTGGCCACTTGAGTAGAGGAAGAAGGAGTAACATCTCTGACTCGCTTCTTGGAAGCATCACACCTCAACTGAGCAGCCTCTTGCTTCAGTGCCATGCTGTAGAACTCATCGTATCTCAAGGGCTCAAAGAGGACAAGAGCGAGCTGAATTTCTTCTCTAAGACCACCCCTGAACTGATATATCATGCTCTTCTCATCAGGGACGTCCTGCTTGGCAAAGCGGGTGAGCTTCTGGAACAACTTGTTGTAGTCATAGACAGACAAAGAGCCTTGCTTCAGATTGCGGAATTCCTCACGCTTGCTTTCAACCACGCTCTGCGGAATATGATGAGCTCGGAAATCTCGATGGAAATCATCCCAAGTGATAACACGTCCACCTCTGGAGTCCTTGTACTGCTGGAACCATTCTGCAGCTTGATCTTTGAGTTGGAAGGAAGCGAACTTAACAAAGTCCTCAGGCCCGACGTTACTGCACTCGAAATGCTTGCACAGATCCACAAGCCAATCGTCAGCATCGGTTGCCTCAACACAATTGCTGAAAGTCTTTGGCCCGTTAGCAAGGAACTGGTTGAGTGTAGCAAAGTGACTCTGATTGCTGCCTTGATTCCCTTGACCGCCTTGATTGCGCTCTTGGAGAATTTGCATGATCAGCTGTGTGTTTGCATTGGTTGCGGCCATCACAGCTTGCCATGCCTCTGGAGGAGGTGGAGGTGGTGGCGGATCAGGATTCGGAGTCGTGCGCGTTGGAGGAGCCATCCTGAAGAGGTTGACCACCATTAGCACATTGACAGATAAATATTGAAGCTGAATCCAACGGAATGAAAATTGCAACATATAGTCTTCACATCCGAACAAAATGAACGAATGCATTCCTCTTGAAATGGTCACATATCCATAAATTGAGAAGCCACGTAGAATTAAGGTAGAGAAATAAATCAACAAGGTACGGATCAAGAACGAATAATCGGTAAGAAATCCCAATCTCAAACCAATATTCCGTGGAAGAAGAACTAGAGCTACTAGAATTCCCACCTATGAAACTCCCGAACCTTTCCGGTTATGCAATCAGGTGTTGGGGATACAGGGGAAGCATAATATCTCACCCAAACTAGCAAATCCTACATCCAGCTGTATCCATCCTTCAACACATAACCAAGAAACCTTCGGAAACCATCTACCTCAACCTTCGAAAAGCATCCGTTATACAAGTTATGGCGATACTCCCAAACTCCCGCCCCAGTAATGGGTGGCGTCGAGGTTATCTCACCAACGAACTGCATAAAAGAGATTTTCGATGTCGGCGTACTAAACTCAGGTATTCCAGAACTGCAACGATAAAATTATGATGACAACACCTCAGAGCTCAACTCCCCGGGACACTTCCACTAAACCCCTGACAGGAGGCACCAAGACAATGTTCTCATCATAAAACCATCGGAACGATTCCAAGATACCCGCGTGATCCTAAAAAAAGTTTAGTGAAATTTGAGAAGAGAAGAGTCAAAACTCTACGTCAGGATGCCTTACCAGAGCGATGAGGAGACTGGGAAGTAAAAAGAATTCCTAATCTCTCCGATATATAATTCCTAAATGACTCAAAACATTTTTCTAGACACAACTCGGCCGCTAAAAACGATCAAGCAATGGGGCTCCTAAGGTCGGGGAAGGCTCTGATACCAACTTATAACACCCTCGATGTGACTATAGCTCCCACGTGTCGAGGCACGACTTAGAGACATAATTGCATTGAAGGCATATGTCGCAAGTTAGGCAATCTTCACAAACATCCCATGTAATGTAATAATAAAAAGGGAGATAACATAGTTGGCTTACACTCGCCACGTCAATCAAGAACATAAATAACATTACATCATCCAAACACTCATGGCCCGACTGCGGCGCCAAAATAAAAGAGAACCCAACATGCGACACAGTCCCAATCACCCCCAACTGGGCACCACTACTGATCATCGGGAAAGGAAACGTAGTATCGTTGAGAGTCTTCGTCGAACTCCCACTTGAGCTCATACGCGTCTCCTGGAGCGGAACCATCGGGCCCTGCATCTGGTGTAATAGTAATCTGTGAGCCACAAGGACTCAGCAATCTCGTACCCTCGCGATCAAGACTATTCAAGCTTATAGGTAAGGCAAGGGTAAATATAAGTGGAGCTGCAGCAAGCGACTAGCAAGTATGGTGGCTAACTTATTCGCAAAAGAGAGCGAGAAGAGGAGGCAAAGCACGAGCGAGAAGCTAGAGAACAACCTGCGCAAACATTACTCCAACACTGTGTCCACTTCCCGGACTCCGCCGAGAAGAGGCCATCACGGTAACACACTCAGTTGATTCATTTTAATTAATTAAGGTTCAAGTTATCTACAACCGGACATTAACAAATTCCCATCTGCCCATAACCGCGGGCATGACTTTCGAAAGTTCAATCCCTGCAGGGGAGTCCAAACTTAGCCCATGACAAGCTCTCACGGTCAACGAAGGAATAGACCTCCTCCCAAGACGTTCTGATCAGACTCGGTATCTCGGTTACTCAAGATACTTCGACAGGTTAAAACAAAACCAGCAACACCGCCCGAATGTGCCGACAAATCCCGATAGGAGCTGCACGTATCTCTTTCTCAGGGCACACTCAGATGAGACATCCTACGAGTAAAACCAACCCTCAAGTTGCCCCGAGGTGGCCCCGCAGTCTACTCGGTCGAACCAACACTCAGAGGAGCACTGGCCCGGGGGGGGGGGGGTTAAACAAGATGACCCGCGGGCTCCGGAAACCCGAGGGAAAAGAGGCTAGGTGGCAAATGGTAACACCAAGGTTGGGCATTGCTGGAAAAGCTTTAATCAAGGCGAACTATCAAGGGGTTCCCATTATAACCCAACCGTGTAAGGAACACAAAATCCGGGAACATAACACCGATATGACGGAAACTAGGGCGGCAAGAGTGGAACAAAACACTAGGCGAGAGGCCGAGCCTTCCACCCTTTACCAAGTATATAGATGCATTAAGATAACATGGCAATATAATAATATCCCAACAAGTAAATAAAAGATGTTCCAACAAGGAACGGCCTCCAATCTTCACCTGCAACTAGCAACGCTATAGGAGGGGCTAAGCAAAGCGATAACATAGCCAATCAACGGTTTGCTAGGACAATGGTGGGTTAGAGGTTTGACATGGCAATTTGGGAGGCTTGCAAGCAAGTGGTAGGAATCATAGAAATGGCATAGCAAAAGAGCGAGCAAACTAGCATAGCAAAGATAGTAGTGATTTCGAGGGTGTGATCATCTTGCCTGCACAGTTGTGAGAGTTGACTAGATCCTCAAGAGCAAACTCAACGGGCTCCTCATTAGCAAACTCGTCTCCCGACTCTACCCAAACAAGACAAACAAGCAACAAGGATACAATCAACCACATGCAAACTAAAACGACACGATGCAAAGATGATATGCTATGCGGGATGCGATGCGGGATGCAAAATGCAAGATATGACGGGAAATGCACGAACCTGGCCTCAACCTGGAAAACCAAGCGTGCCACTGGAAAGATGAGATGAAATTGCTTGAAAACGATATAAAGAACGCCGGAATCGGAGTTACGGTTTGGAAATGGCAAGCGATTCAAATATGACACCGGTCTGCGATTTACAGCAAGTAGGCATCTAAATGCAGTGAAATGAACATGCTACAGCCACCAAACATGACAACAAAATACATGGCAGTGATGCACACAAGATGCTTAACAAAAGTCTAGCACTGAGCTACGGCCAGTTCATCCATTAGGAGGTTCAAACAAGCATGGCAAAAACACAAATGGTAAAACAGATCTCAGACTTAGTGAAATTAACACTTGTCTGGAATTTCAGATCATATAGCCCTCTTCGGAGCAACAAAACAATATGCTACAGGACCTGAACATGGAAAAGAAAGACATGGCATGGAGCTACTCAACAAGATTAACAAAAGTCCCTTAGTGACCTTGAGTCAAAAGGGATCACAAAATATACTAACAAGCACACGAACATATCAAAAACATAATCAGTTTTCAGACTTAGTGAAAACTGAGACATGCTGAAACATAACTCATGAAGGCATATTTACAAGCTCGATGCACTCACTACGGTGCAAGTCATGGCAAGACAAGCATACATCCCTTAAGAAGGCACAAAATTCAAGCTATACATGGCAAGAACAATGGCATAGCATGCACGGATCAACTACAATAACATCGGCAAAATCGCAAACAAGTTGACAATCTGCCCAGATTCGCAACGAAGCAAAAGTAGAGCTCGATTGACTCAAGCTAGGGTACTCCATAATTGCAAACAAAGACATGGATGGATAGAGCACTACAATATTAACAAAACCCCCTTACTGATCATCCTCAAAAGAGGCACGGATCGCTAGGAAACAACATGAACATATGGCATCGCGAACTAAACAATCCCAGGACTTAGTGAAATTACTAAGTCCCTGAAAACAGAATTAGCAAGTGCACCACTTTGCAAGCTTGCACAAGTCACCACACACATCCTAAAAATACATGGGTTGCACCACTGGAAAGATGATAAAACCCTTAACAAAACATATGAAGAACTCACGGGCATATCATGCACAAAATAATCATGGCAAAAATGACAAAAGTGCTAAACGGAGTAACAGATCTGACAATTAACTCAAGTAGCCCTTTTCTAACAGCATTTCGGGAATCAAGATAAGCTCAAATGAAAATGATGCAATGGAATGAAATGATGTACTCTCTGAGATGAACATTTTGATATGCTATATGCCCAAATCGGAGCTACAGATGCAAAGTTACGGAGCCGTGAACAGGAGCATATGGACTGAAAAAGTTTAGGGACTTAGAGAAAATTTCGACCCCCTAGGGTTTACTGTAGCTGCGAACTGGATCTGGATCGGGCGCGCCTCCCGAGGATCACCGGAGAGGAGTTGGCGGCGGCCGGAGGAAGGGGAGCTCGCCGGGCCTTGGCCGGCCGGCGAGACGGCGACGATGCGGCGGCGGGGCCGGAGAGGCGGCGGGGCGAGGCGGTCGGCAACGGGCGGCGGCGCGCTGTGCAGAGGCCGGCGAGGGGAAGTGGCGGCGACCGGCGGGCGGTGGCGTCGGCGCCGGTGATGGAGAAGGGTGGCGGCGGCTGGCGTGGCGGCGCCGGAGCCGAGGAGGGAGGCGGCGCGGAGCGGGGTCTCCGGGCGAGGCGGCTTCGGGCCGGGGAGGGCCCGCGGCGGGCTTGCGGGCCTCAGGCGGCGGCGGTTCGCCGGGGTGCCACGTGGCACTACGCGGTTGGCAGCGGTAGGATCCAAACGTTGTCCGGCTCCGTCCGGACACGTCCGGCGGCGGCGGAGACGGATTTTTTTAGGGTTAGGGGGAGAGGATCCGCGAATTGGAATGGGGGTGTATATATAGGCATAGAGGGAGCTAGGAGAGTCCAAATGAGGTGCGGTTTTCGGCCACGCGATCGTGATCGAACGCTCTAGATGATGGAGCAGAGTTAGGTGGGTTTTGGGCCAAATTGGAGGGGTGTTGGGCTGCAACACACACGAGGCCTTTTCGGTCCCTCGATTAACCGTTGGAGTACCAAACGAAGTCCAAATGATACGAAACTTGACATGCAGCCTACCGGTAGTAAACCAAGGCCGCTTGGCAAGTCTCGGTCCAATCCGGAAATGTTTAATCCCCACACACGAAAGAAAGCTAGAAATGACCACCGGAGGAGAACGAAGCGCCGGAATGCAAAACGGACAACGGGGAAAATGCTCGAATGCATGAGATGAACACGTATGCACATGCAATGCACATGATGACATGATATGAGATGCATGACAACGACAACAACACGCGGAGACAAAACCCGAACCCGAGATAATAAAAAATAACTTAACGCCGGAAACGGCAAGAGTTGGAGTACAAATAGGGAAAGTTACATCCGGGGTGTTACAACTTTCCATCATTCCGTTCATCATGACACATTTGTCATTGTCATATTGCTTAGCATGATCATGTAGTTGACATAGTATTTGTGGCAAAGCCACCGTTCATAATTCTTTCATACATGTCACTCTTGGTTCATTGCATATCCCGGTACACCGCCGGAGGCATTCATATAGAGTCATCTTTGTTCTAGTATCGAGTTGTAATCATTGAGTTGTAAATAAATAGAAGTGTGATGATCATCATTATTAGAGCATTGTCCCAAGTGAGGAATAATTAAAAATGGCCATAAAAAAGAGAAGGCCCAAAAAAAGAGAAAGGCCATAAAAAGGCCCAAAAATGAGTGAAAAAGAGAGAAGGGACAGTGTTACTATCCTTTTACCAAACTTGTGCTTCAAAGTAGCACCATGATCTTCATAGTAGAGAGTCTCTCATGTTATCACGTTCATATACTAGTGAGAATTTTTCATTATAGAACTTGGCTTGTATATTCCAACAATGGGCCTCCTCAAGTGCCCTAGGTCTTCGTGAGCAATCAAGTTGGATACACACCCACTAGTTTCTTTTGTTGAGCTTTCATACATTTATAGCTCTAGTGCATCCATTGCATGGCAATCCCTACTCCTTGCATTAACATCAATCGGTGGGCATCTCCATAGCCCATTGATTAGCCTCGTTGATGTGAGACTTTCTCCTTTTTTGTCTTCTCCACATAACCCCCCTCATTATATTCTATTCCACCCATAGTGCTATGTCCATGGCTCGCGCTCATATATTGCGTGTAAGTTTATAGGTTTGAGATTACTAAAGTATGAAACAATTGCTTGGCTTGTCATCGGGGTTGTGCATGATGAGAGCATTCTTGTGTGACGAAAATGAAACATGACTAAACTATATGATTTTGTAGGGATGAACTTTCTTTGGCCATGTTATTTTAAGAAGACATAATTGCTTAGTTAGTATGCTTGAAGTATTATCATTTTTATGTCAATATGAACTTTTGTCTTGAATCTTTCGGATGTGAATATTCATACCACAATTAAGAAGAATTACATTAAAATTATGCCAAGTAGCACTCCACATCAAAAATTCTGTTTTTATCATTTACCTACTCGAGGACGAGTAGGAATTAAGCTTGGGGATGCTTGATACGTGTCCAACGTATCTATAATTTTTGATTGCTTCATGCTATATTATCTACTGTTTTGGACTATATTAGGCTTTATTTTCCACTTTTATATTATTTTTGGGACTAACCTATTAACTGGAGGCCCAGCCCAGAATTGCTGGTTTTTGCCTATTTCAGTGTTTCAGAGAAACAAAATATCAAATGGAGTCCAAACGGAATGAAACCTTCGGAAACGTGATGTTCTCATCAGATAAGACCTAGGAGACTTGGACCCTCCGTCAAGAAAGCCACGAGGCGGTCACGAGGGTGGAGGGCGCCCCCCCAGGGCGTGCCCCCTGCCTCGTGGGCCCCTCGAAGCTCCACCGACGTACTTCTTCCTCCCATATATATCCACGTATCCCCAAACGATCGGGGACGGAGCCAAAAACCTAATTCCACTGCCGCAACTTTTTGTATCTACGAGATCCCATCTTGGGTCCTGTTCCGGAGCTCCGCCGGAGGGGGCATCGATCAGGGAGGGCTTATACATCACCATCCAAGCCCCTCTGATGAAGTGTGAGTAGTTTATTTCAGACCTACGGGTCCATAGTTAGTAGCTAGATGACTTCTTCTCTCTTTTTGGATCTCAATACAATGTTCTCCCCCTCTCTTATGGAGATCTATTCGATGTAATCTTCTTTTTGCGGTGTGTTTGTTGAGACCGATGAATTGTGGGTTTATGATCCAGTCTATCTATGAATAATATTTGAATCTTCTCTGAATTTTTTTATGTATGATTGGTTATCTTCGCAAGTCTCTTCGAATTATCAGTTTGGTTTGTCCTACTAGATTGGTTGTTCTTGCCATGGGAGAAGTGCTTAGCTTTGGGTTCGATCTTGTGGTATCCTTTCCCAGTGACAGAAGGGGCAGCAAGGCACGTATTGTATCGTTGCCATCGAGGATAACAAGATGGGTTTTTTATCATATTGCATGAAACTATCCTTCTACATCATGTCATCTTGCTTAAGGCGTTACTCTGTTTTTAACTTAATACTCTAGATGCATTCTGGATAGCAGTCGATGAGTGGAGTAATAGTAGTAGATGCAGGCAGGAGTCGGCCTACTTGTCTCGGACGTGATGCCTATATACATGATCATACCTAGATATTCTCGTAACTATGCTCAATTCTGTCAATTGCTCAACAATAATTTGTTCACCCACCGTAGAATACTTATGCTCTTGAGAGAAGCCACTAGTGAAACCTATGGCCCCCGGGTCTCTTTCTCATCATATCAATCTCCATTACTTTATTATTTCTTTGCTTTTACTTTGCCTTTTACTTTTTACTTTGCATCTCTATACCAAAAATACCAAAAATATTATTTATCATCCCTATCAGATCTCACTTTCGCAAGTGACCATGAAGGGATTGACAACCCCTAAGCACGTTGGTTGTGTTCAGCTATTGTTTTTGTGTAGGTACGAGGGACTCGTGCGTAGCCTCCTACTGGATTGATACCTTGGTTCTCAAAAACTGAGGGAAATACTTACGCTACTTTGCTGCATCATCCTCTCCTCTTCGGGGAAATCCAACGCAGTGCTCAAGAGGTAGCACCCTCTATTTCCACTAAGGCCCATGTAGGCCCATTAAGCCCCCCCCCCCCGAGGGGGGGGGGTTCCGGTAACACCCGGTACTTGGTATATGTCCAAAACCTTCCGGAACCTTTCCGGTATCCGAACATAGTTGTCCAATATATCGATCTTTACGTCTCGACCATTTAGAGACTCCTCATCATGTCTGTGATCATATCCGGGGCTCCGAACTACCTTCGGTACATCAAAACACAAAAACTCATAATACCAATCGTCACCGAACTTTAAGCGTGCGGACCCTACGGGTTCAAGAACTATGTAGACATGACCGAGACACGTCTCCGGTCAATAAACAATAGCGGAACCTGGATGCTCATATTGGATCCCACATATTCTACGAAGATCTTTATCGGTCAAACGGCATAACAACATACGTTTCTCCCTTTGTCATTGGTATGTTACTTGCCCGAGATTCGATCGTCGGTATCTCAATACCTAGTTCAATCGTGTTACCGGCAAGTCTCTTTACTCGTTCCGTAATACATCATCCTGCAACTAACTCATTAGTTACAATGCTTGCAAGGCTTATAGTGATGTGCATTACTGAGTGGGCCCAGAGATACCTCTCCGACAATCAGAGTGACAAATCCTAATCTCGAAATACGCCAACTCAACAAGTACCTTCGGAGACACCTGGAGAGCACCTTTATAATCACCCAGTTACGTTGTGACGTTTGGTAGCACACAAAGTGTTCCTCCGGTAAATGGGAGTTGCATAATCTCATAGTCATAGGAACATGTATAAGTCATGAAGAAAGCAATAGCAACATACTAAATGATCAAGTGCTAAGCTAACGGAATGGGTCAAGTCAATCACATCATTCTCCTAATGATGTGATACCGTTAATCAAATGACAACTCATGTCTATGGCTAGGAAACATAACCATCTTTTGATCAACGAGCTAGTCAAGTAGAGGCATACTAGTGACACTCTGTTTGTCTATGTATTCACACATGTATCATGTTTCCGGTTAATACAATTCTTGCATGAATAATAAACATTAATCATTATATAAGGAAATAAATAATAACTTTATTATTGCCTCTAGGGCATATTTCCTTCAATATTTTCATCCCACCTTATTATTTGAGCAACACATATTATTTGACGCGTATAAGCGGTTATTGAATTCAGATGATACTAAGAGGCAGTGTATTGCAGAACTTTTTGTCTTATCTAAGTAGTGTGAAATAAAGAAGGTAAAATCATCTGATCAATCATTGTACATGCCCTAAAATTATGTATTAAATTATAGTAAAAATTTGACGGCATGATTATATATAGCTTGAGCATGTGTCCAGAATGTAAGAACTAATATGGTGTAAAAAAGGTCATTACATATGTTTATATTAGTAAAATATTATTCAGCTACTCGGCCATAGACATATGTTTATAGTAATCTAATGTAGTTATGATACCTAACATATGATTACCAAGGGTGATGCTGGATCAGTGAGTAAAAGTTGCAGTACCAAATTTATATTTTTTACAATGCTTTTGCGAATTCTTAGTTGGCAGGTTTTTAAAGAATCTCTCTCACGAAAACATCTCATTATTGAGCCAACAATAATTTTATTTGAAGATGTGAATTTTATTAAACTTTTATTGCAATGATTTTGATTTTTAAAATGATCCATTAAGAATTCACTAGCACAGTGTGTGTGTGTGCAATGCAAACCAATTTTTTTCATGAATTTATTATTAGTTACAACAAGGGAAAGATAAATTAGAGTTGAAATTACTTACTTGGGATTGTGCGCACGATCGTGTAGCAAGAGCACAAGGACAAAAGGGGATGTCGGTAACCATTCCTAGAAAGACATGAGAAGGAGCAAGATGAAGTGGCCATCTAGACATGAAAATAGTATGTTGGGAAATTGAACACATTCTTTGATTAGGGAGTTAGTGTACAACTAAATCTTATTTTGTAAGCATCCAATTAAAAATGATAATCATCATTTCATAATTATTTTTGTGGATGGTTTGCATTGTCTTAATTTACAGAAGCAGATGCATAAAGGCATGTATTTCGAAATCAAACTCTAACGCTATTAATATAATATTACTATGATCAAAAGGCTAGAAACTGACACAAATAGAAACTATTATTATTATTATTATTATTTGCTGGTACAAATAAGAATCATTGATTACAAAAAAAGGTTAGTACACTATGCATAACAACACAGTAGATTACTACATAACATATATATTAATATACCAGTGATTAAATCAAACATACCCAAATCAAAACTATGCTTGGAAAAGGCTCATATTTGTGAATGTGATACCACTTTATAGATTTCTAGCCCTCACATCGGACTGGCCACTTTGCTAGTAGTCAAAAACAGTGCAGCCTATTTGAGCATGAACTTGTTTTGAATGACATCTACGGGTGACTGGCATCTAGGATCTACAGGACATGTGGTGCATATTGTTTTTCTTGGATTCTTGAGTATTTAACCAAAAACTACCACAATTCGCGGAAACGTGACAGAAAACTACCACTTTACGATTTTGTCCCGAAAACTACCATTTTTTTATTAATCCGTGGCAAAAAACTACCAAGTGTGAAAACTGCTCGCTTTGCCTGGGTTAAACGCGAATCTGACTGCCCGACCTCACACATAAACAGGCTAAAAATGCAATCTGGTCCCTAGTTTTTCTTCAAAAAAGCAATCGGGTCCTCCGCCTTCTTCTCCTTCAAACTGCGAATGGGGAATCGCAGATTTAACAAGGATTATTTACAGTACAGGGAGTCAGGGATCCCGCGGGGGGCCGAACCTGTCTCGCGGATGAGCGTGTCGTTGATGTTGCAGGCGAAGAAATTCCAGCTGTTCCACCTGCACGCAGCGCCCACACGGCGATTAGTCTCTGAAATTTCGATCGCAATCGCAACCCTCTCCGCCCAGCAGACAGAAACAGAGAGATCAAAGCGTGAGTCAAAGCAGCAGCAGAGCGAGAGAAAGCTGAGGAGCCGCGGGGAGCGGGGGAGGGGAGGGGACGGGCGGGATTACCCCATCTGGGGGGAGAGGGCGAGGCCGTTGTGGAGCTGCAGCCTGCCGTAGTTGGAGGTGTCGTAGAGGCGGCGCAGCGCGGCGGTGGGCAGCGGCGCGATGCGCCGCGCCGCCGCCGCGGCTGCCGCCGGCCACCGCATCCCCTCCGGCGAGAGGGCTAGGACGAGGAGCAGGAGGAGCGGGAGGCGGCGGAGCGGCGCCCCCATTCTCCGCTTCGTCTCGATGCTTCTGGCGCACACCGCTCCCTTCCTTGCTCCGAACTCGAAGCAGTTCGCTCGCCTGTGGTGGAGGGTCCCTAGTTTATGTGTGGAGGAGGAGGCCGGCGACGAGGAGGAGAAGGAGGCGGAGGACCCGATTGCTTTTTTGAAGAAAAACTAGGGACCCGATTGCATTTTTAGCTTGTTTATGTGTGGGGTCGGGCAGTCAGATTCGCGTTTAACCCAGACAAAGCGAGCAGTTTTCACACTTGGTAGTTTTTTGCCACGGATTAATAAAAAAGTGGTAGTTTTCAGGACAAAATCGTAAAGTGGTAGTTTTCTGTCACGTTTCCGCGAATTGTGGTAGTTTTTGGTTAAATACTCTGGATTCTTAGATAGATCTTATGTTAAGCAAGTCTATGTTAATTAATTTGCCTTTTGTGTATTTTCTATGTACTTTGGAAATTTTAAACATGACTATGTGATGTCCCTACTAGGGAAGGTTTTGAGTTCCATTATAAAGCTTGGATAAATTTGGAATAATTTTGGGCTCAAATATATAGATGTGATAATATTTACTGTAGAGCAACAACCCTACAGTCCTTTTATTCTGGAATTTTCTGCCCACACCTGTTTAATCCGCTCCCACTGGGAGTCGAACCCATGACCTAGGGTGCTACTAAGGTCAATGTAACCACTAGGCTACATGTCCATTCGCTATGATAATATTATCATGGTTTTCACGGATTTTAAAAATTTATAAATTGAAGTTCTCAAAATATTATAGATATCTATTTTTGATGTGAGAGAATGTATATTATAATATTTGACCATGTGAAAAAGAATCTTAAATAAAAAAATTATTTGAAATGCTTTATTATTTTGTACAAACTTTGGATTTACGGTTTTATAAAAAGATGGCCAAATGAATTTCCCGTTTTGATTTATTGTCGGTTGGAATGATCACATAGATGAGTTATGGTTTAGTTTTGTCACATTTTCATGTAAATTTTAGTTGCATTGAGCCAGCAAGAACCAAATAAGAAGCAAAAGTGTGCAAGCCTTTTATTTGCTCCATATTTTATCTTCACTAGATGACCCATTGCTCAATTTGAAACTGAAGCCAGGAAGTTAAGCAACACTATGGGCAGCACGTCAGCACATGTTTTTTCTATAAATCATCCCCAAAGGCCATTAGCATGAGTAATAATACACATGGATACAATATAAATGATCAGATGTGAATGACCAAATGGAAGTTAAAACATAAGCCAAACCAGCCTTTGGGAGGTAGCTTTGTAGGTTGGTTGCCTCGTTGTGTTATTACTTGGGTGTTCCGACTTGGGTTGCCCGAGTCGACCCGTCCTTTTGCGCATGTCATGGCATTAGGCTTTTTTAAGCTCCCGGACACACACTCTTTCGAGCAACTATGGCTGAGTCACATGTCCTTTCGGTCCAGGTACTAGCCTAACCGCCCTTGCTACCCGGTCATGTCGTGGTCATCAGAGACTAACTACAGCCCGAAAGTTAAGCGTACTATTTGAAACGTAAAATATAAGCTAAACGAACTATGATGGACTAGAACTACACGCACACCCTTTGCACCGAGACGAACGGAGTATTTGAGGAGACCAGCTGCAGCCATCCCTGCCAAAACAAACTACATCCAAACGTGTAGCAACTAATACAACCAAAAAGTAGGTGAACCATTTGAAGGATGTTTCTCGTGAATGGTCTGCAAGTGATTATATTTGTATTGTGCAAATGGAAGATAACGATGATAGTTGCCCATGCCCTGCTTTTTCCGTCCACGATAACCCAACAGCCGGCTCAATAGGAAGATCAGTTAAACCCCACATGGTACATGTCCTGAACCATCGGAACCGGGGACGACTCCTACTGAAAACAACTGAGGTACAGGGCCATCCGGGCAAACAACATAACCCAAATATCTTGAAGACATTGGAAAGCATGCTATTCGGCCAAGGGGACGCGATGGCAAAAAGGTCATGGTACAACCAACATTCACCTAGCGTCAACAAAACAGGCTGGCAGGATGCGACCAACACGCGCACCGAACCGGCCGCTCGACGCGAGCCTAGTTTCTTAGTTTTGTGATCTAGCTTGTCATCATGGTATAGGGAGAGGAAGTCGTCCTCCCTAGACACCTCAAAGCCAAGCGAAGGTTCTTCCGTGTGTATGGATAAATTGGAGCATAAGAGGCATTGTGAAGAGAAGCGGCGTGCCCAAAAGGAGGCATACGCAGTGAAACAACACATGACTTCGCCGTGATATATGAGCTAAAACAGTGTGTCAGCCTCACACTGTAACGTTTCAATACATTCCCGAACAACATCGCGGGCAGGCGGTCCTTCTTAGAAGAAGGCTAGTGTACATAAAATGCGCAACTTTCATCATTTCCTCGCCTCTCTCAGATCCAGAAAGTCACAATGGACCTCCGTCATTTGCCGTCGAACCCCTTGCTTTCATGATCCATCACCTTGTATTTCCACGGGAAAAAGAAAATGAAGGCGTACACAGCAGACAGTAAACAAACGAGCCACAGTACACAGCATTTGAAGGCCGAGCATGGAGTAAGATAGCGAGACACCCGACACCTAAAACAGGAGAAGAAACCAACCATAGCACCAACCGCTAGGATGACCCATAGAGCACAACCAAACCTCACACCGATCAGCCAAAGAGGCACAGGATGCTCCGTAAGACTAGGCCGGGGTTCTGAAAGACCATCACACTTTAGGAGCTCATGTGATGGGTACCGGGTTCATATCCTCCTTCCTTGACTGCTCTCCACCTGGCTCATCCGAATAAACTTGGCGGTAGTCCAGAATTCACCGTCGTATACTTTAGTAGTGGAAAAGCCGAATGGGGGATCCTTCAGCATAAAGGTACAACACTCGAGTCAGTCGAGGGTAGATGATCAATACCAACACGTGGCCTGGTGAAGAAAAAAAAATTGATGTTTCTTGTTTGGAAGGTGGTCATATCTTCTCCTACAACTCAAAGGTTGTGCTATTCTGAGCAAGATGGGTCCTCCCGGCATATGCTAGGAGGGACAAAAATAACCACTTCAGCTCACCACTTTGGTGCGTAAGTTGTACATATCGTACGAATCACATGTACGTTGGTGCAATTGACCCACTAGCGATAAGGAATCACTACTTATGGTTATGGACGCTATTTTAGGCCCTATATGTTTACTTTTTTCACTTAATAGGGCATATGTTACAAACATCATCGATGGCTTTTCAGGTCGCTGGTTAAAATGTCTTTCTTTGACCTGTTGGATAGGAGCAACATTGACTTGTGCTCACTCAACTCATTTGTGCGCCTTGATGATCGAGCTCAGTGGGATGATGTGTGTCACACATGAAGCATTCCAAAGTGAACTGTTATGTTGTGTGGAAACCATTTGCATGCGTACAATATGTCATGCTCTTGCGATACAAGGTGCCAACGGTTGAACGTGTAAATTTAGAAGTTTTAAATGGATGAAATTTACAAAGTTATTAAAGGAAAGTTTAAATGGGTGCCAAAATTACATATGGGCACAATTAAGGGAGTAAATCTTATGCAATATTCTTCCAGTTTGATACCATATCTTGTAATTAATCCTTGGGTGATTCATCCAATATAAACACACTTGGACATGGAGACCCTCCATCTTCGTGGAGAGCGAAGCCTCGCCCAAGCAGAAGTCCAGCGCTTGGAAGTCACCTCAGTTGATAAAGAGGAGGACAATCTCAGGTTGTCTCATAGGCTGACAACCGCGGAATGTGAGAAAGAACTCATTCACTATTAATAGTGTGAGTACTACTGCTGGTGGAAGCATATTCAACCCTGAATATATGGAACCACATCCAGTTCACATATATGGAAATTTTGGCACAACTTTAGAAACACAATGTGCTTAACCACGAGCAGTTGGAACATGTGTTGCTTACCGGTAGCACACTACTCCCACTCGCACCACCATTGAATACTCCATGTATGGTGGAGGGATGATTGAAGGGGTGCAACACTCGAGTGGGGGGGGGGGGACTCAAAGACTCCTAGATCTGGGAGGTGAGTCCCCCACATTTGAGAAAGGGGTTCAGGGGC
Organism: Triticum aestivum; assembly: GCF_018294505.1. Classification (NCBI taxonomy): domain Eukaryota; kingdom Viridiplantae; phylum Streptophyta; class Magnoliopsida; order Poales; family Poaceae; genus Triticum; species Triticum aestivum. The sequence goes on along the minus strand of NC_057809.1, from coordinate 592,100,194 downwards.
TTCGTGAGAGAGAAGCGGGGCGCTCTAGTGGAGGAGGCCAAGGGGGGCTCCGGTGGATGAGAGTGGGACAACATGTGTGTTTGTGTGCATGTGTTGGGGGTGGGGTGGGGGTTAAGGCGTTGCCAGTTTGGGAGAGGGTGGCGGATTAGAGGGTGAATTTTGTATTATTGGTATTAGAATCTTGCTTTTTAAACTCATTATCAATGTTGGGAATCACCTCTGAGTACCATCAGTTTTACCCTATTAGTGTTGTGTGTACTATACCAATGAATGGTCGTAACTTTTCCCAGTCAGTGATGTGATGTTGTCCGACAGGTGGAGCACCATGCCATGTCGCTCTAATAACTACTCGATGTTGCTGATCGCCTTGCTGCCACCATCAAGGCATGTGAATCTAGTTCGGGAAGGTTGAAGGAGGCAGGTCTGTTAGTGGGAGGCCACACGGGAAAAAGTCGATTGCTTGGAGGCATCAGCCTTGGGATCTTGACATCTGTAGGTTCCTCTACACGTCATTGCAGCACGACTCAGAAAACCTACACATTGGTGCAAGTTCTCCCACCGCAAGCCACTGGGCACCTAAGACACTCCCACTACTCATCACATCAAGCTATACAACCACCGATCTCACTACTAGTGGAGGCCACATGCTTGAGGGGTATGTGACATCCAACAGTCTGGATCCGAGACCTAGGTTCACTTTCTCGGATATGGGGAGAGGGGCTCTGGTAGGGGAGAGGTTGTGGTGGCTCAAGTACAATGGGGTATAGCAGAGTTCTGATTGTGGTATCCAAAGAGTGCAATAGGCCTCGAGGGCATCATACTGGGGTAGCAAAGAGAACTTTAATAATTTTTGTATGCAGTATGTAGTTGCATTGAGCCGGGAGCCCGGTACTGGTCTAGGTTGTGAGATGGGATGAAAATAATGAGTGAGGGTCACCAATTTGGCGTGTAAGTTGTGCATATTTATTAATGACGAGTCTGTTGGTGCACTTGCCTCGTTATCGGTAGGGAATCCTTACTAATGGGCTCTATTTTTCCTGTAGAAGTTAACTTTTTTTTGTCTTAACTCGGCATATTCTATAAACACCATTGATGGATTGATGAGCTCTCTGAGATGACATGTGTCGGCCCAATCATATTTCACGGCTTGATGAGCTCAGCGAGATGACGTGTGTCGCACAAGAAGCGTTCAAACATGAATTGCTACATCACATGGAAACTATTCGCGTGTATACGATTTTTTACGCTCCCACAATATAAGGGGCCAACGGTCGGTGCACGTAAATTTAAAATATTTAAATGGACACCAAATATACAAAGTTATAAAAGGAAGTTTTAAATGTGTGCCAAAATTACATATGGGCACAATTAAGGTAGAAAATCTAATGAAATATTATTTCTATCTGACGCCATATCAAAATTACATATGGCAATGCTGAACACAAATCTAGCATCACCGAATTTAGAGGACACGAAATAGTCAGAGGAGCTTCACCATGGAACCCAGGTCTAGGTGCCCCGACCCCCTCCCCTGTTGGGGAACGTAGTAATTTCAAAAAAATTCCTACGCACACGCAAGATCATGGTGATGCATAGCAATGAGAGGGGAGAGTGTGATCTACGTACCCTTGTAGACCGACAGCGGAAGCGTTAGCACAACGCGGTTGATGTAGTCGTACGTCTTCACGGCCCGAACGATCAAGCACCAAAACTACGGCACCTCCGAGTTTTAGCACACGTTCAGCTCGATGACGATCCCCGAACTCCGATCCAGCAAAGTGTCGGGGAAGAGTTCCGTCAGCACGACGGCGTGGTGACGATCTTGATGTACTATCGTCGCAGGGCTTCGCCTAAGCACCGCTACAATATTATCGAGGATTATGGTGGAAGGGGGCACCGCACACGGCTGAGAATATGATCACGTGGATCAACTTGTGTGTCTAGGGGTGCCCCCTGCCCCCGTATATAAAGGATCAAGGGGAGGAGGCCGGCCGGCTCCCTATGGCGCGCCAAGGAGGAGTCCTCCTCCTAGTAGGAGTAGGACTCCTACTAGGAGGGGGAAAGAAGTGGGGAGGGAGAAGGAAAGGGGGGCGCCGCCCCCCCTCTCCTAGTCCAATTCAGACTAGGGGTAGGAGGCGTGCGGCCCAACTTTGGCTGCCCTTCTCTCTCTCCACTAAGGCCCATATGGCCCATTAATTCTCCCGGGGGTGTTCCGGTAACCCTCCGGCTCTCCGGTTTTCTCCGAAATCACTCGGAACACTTCCGGTGTCCGAATATAGCCGTCCAATATATCAATCTTTATGTCTCGACCATTTCGAGACTCCTTGTCATGTCCATGATCACATCCGGGACTCCGAACTAACTTCGGTACATCAAAACTCATAAACTCATAATATAACTGTCATCGAAACCTTAAGCGTGCGGACCCTACGGGTTCGAGAACAGTGTAGACATGACCGAGACACGTCTCCGGTCAATAACCAATAGCGGAACCTAGATGCTCATATTGGCTCCTACATATTCTAGGAAGATCTTTATCGGTCAGACCGCATAACAACATACGTTGTTCCCTTTGTCATCGGTATGTTACTTGCCCGAGATTCGATCGTCGGTATCTCAATACCTAGTTCAATCTCGTTACCGGCAAGTCTCTTTACTCGTTCCGTAATACATCATCTCACAACTAACTCATTAGTTGCAACGCTTGCAAGGATTATGTGATGTGCATTACCGAGAGGGCCCAGAGATACCTCTCCGACAATCGGAGTGACAAATCCTAATCTCGAAATACGCCAACCCAACATGTACCTTTGCAGACACCTGTAGAGTACCTTTATAATCACCCATTTACATTATGACGTTTGGTAGCACACAAATTGTTCCTCCGGCAAACGGGAGTTGCATAATCTCATAGTCATAGGAACATGTATAAGTTATGAAGAAAGCAATAGCAACATACTAAACGATCGGGTGCTAAGCTAATGGAATGGGTCATGTCAATCAGATCATTCACCTAATGATGTGATCCCATTAATCAAATAACAACTCTTTGTTCATGGTTAGGAAACATAACCATCTTTGAATAACGAGCTAGTCAAGTAGAGGCATACTAGTGACACTCCGTTTGTCTATGTATTCACACATGTATTATGTTTCCGGTTAATACAATTCTAGCATGAATAATAAACATTTATCATGATATAAGGAAATAAATAATAACTTTATTATTGCCTCTAGGGCATATTTCCTTCAGTCTCCCACTTGCACTAGAGTCAATAATCTAGATTACACAGTAATGATTCTTACACCCATGGAGCCTTGGTGCTGATCATGTTTTGCTTGTGGAAGAGGCTTAGTCAACGGGTCTGCAACATTCAGATCCGTATGTATCTTGCAAATCTCTATGTCTCCCACCTGGACTAGATCCCGGATGGAATTGAAGCGTCTCTTGATGTGCTTGGTTCTCTTGTGAAATCTGGATTCCTCTGCCAAGGCAATTGCACCAGTATTGTCACAAAAGATTTTCATTGGACCCGATGCACTAGGTATGACACCTAGATCGGATATGAACTCCTTCATCCAGACTCCTTCATTTGCTGCTTCCAAAGCAGCTATGTACTCCGCTTCACATGTAGATCCCTCCACAACGCTTTGTTTAGAACTGCACCAACTGACAGCTCCACTGTTTAATGAAAACACGTATCCGGTTTGTGATTTAGAATCGTCCGGATCAATGTCAAAGATTGCATCAACGCAACCTTTTACGATGAGCTCTTTGTCACCTCCATATATGAGAAACATATCCTTAGTCCTTTTTAGGTATTTCAGGATGTTCTTGACCGCTGTCCAGTGATCCACTCCTGGATCACTTTGGTACCTCCCTGCTAGACTTATAGCAAGGCACACATCAGGTCTGGTACACAGCATTGCATACATGATAGAGCCTATGGCTGAAGCATAGGGAACATCTTTCATTTTCTCTCTATCTTCTGAAGTGGTCGGGCATTGAGTCTTATTCAACTTCATACCTTGTAACACAGGCAAGAATCCTTTCTTTGCTTGATCCATTTTGAACTTCTTCAAAACTTTGTCAAGGTATGTGCTTTGTGAAAGTCCAATTAAGCGTCTTGATCTATCTCTATAGATCTTAATGCCTAATATGTAGGCAGCTTCAGCGAGGTCTTTCATTGAAAAACTCTTATTCAAGTATCCCTTTATGCTATCCAGAAATTCTATATCATTTCAAATTAGTAATATGTCATCCACATATAATATCAGAAATGCTACAGAGCTCCCACTCACTTTCTTGTAAATACAGGCTTCTCCAAAAGCCTGTATAAAACCAAATGCTTTGATCACACTATCAAAGCATTTATTCCAACTCCGAGACGCTTGCACCAGTCCATAAATGGATCGCTGGAGCTTGCGCACTTTGTTAGCTCCCTTTGGATCGACAAAACCTTCTAGTTGCATCTTATACAACTCTTCTTCCAGAAATCCATTCAGGAATGCAGTTTTGACATCCATCTGCCAAATTTCATAATCATAAAATGCGGCAATTGCTAACATGATTCGGACGGACTTAAGCATCGCTACGGGTGAGAAGGTCTCAGCGTAGTCAATCCCTTGAACTTGCCGAAAACCTTTTGCGACAAGTCGAGCTTTGTAGATAGTAATATTACCGTTAGCATCAGTCTTCTTCTTGAAGATCCATTTATTCTCAATTGCTTGCCGATCATCGGGCAAGTCAACCAAAGTCCATACTTTGTTCTCATACATGGATCCCATCTCACATTTCATGGCTTCAAGCCATTTTGCGGAATCTGGGCTCACCATCGCTTCTTCATAGTTCGTAGGTTCATCATGATCTAGCAGCATGACTTCCAGAACAGGATTACCGTACCACTCTGGCGCAGATCTCACTCTGGTTGATCTACGAGGTTCAGTAGTATCTTGTTCTGAAGTTTCATGATCATCATCATTAGCTTCCTCACTAACTGGTGTAGGTGTCACAGAAACAGGTTTTTGTGATGTACTACTTTCCAATAAGGGAGTAGGTACAGTTACCTCGTCAAGTTCTACTTTCCTCCCACTCACTTCTTTCGAGAGAAACTCCTTCTCTAGAAAGTTTCCGAATTTAGCAACAAAAGTCTTGCCTTCGGATCTGTGATAGAAGGTGTATCCAATAGTTTCCTTTGGATATCCTATGAAGACACATTTCTCCGATTTGGGTTCAAGCTTATCAGGTTGAAGCTTTTTCACATAAGCATCGTAGCCCCAAACTTTCACAAACGACAACTTTGGTTTCTTGCCAAACCACAGTTCATAAGGCGTCGTATCAACAGATTTTGATGGTGCCCTATTTAACGTGAATGCGGCCGTCTCTACAGCGTATCCCCAAAACGATAGCGGTAAATCAGTAAAAGACATCATAGATCGCACCATATCTACTAAAGTATGATTACGACGTTCGAACACACCATTACGCTGTGGTGTTCCGGGTGGCATGAGTTGCGAAACTATTCCACAATTTTTCAAATGTACACCAAACTCGTAACTCAAATATTCTCCTCCACGATCAGATCGTAGGAATTTTATTTTCTTGTTACGATGATTTTCAACTTCACTCTGAAATTCTTTGAACTTTTCAAATGTTTCAGACTTGTGTTTCATTAAGTAGATATACCCATATCTACTTAAGTCATCTGTGAAGGTGAGAAAATAACGATATCCGCCACGAGCCTCAACGTTCATCGGACCACATACATCTGTATGTATGATTTCCAACAAATCTGTTGCTCTCTCCATATTACCGGAGAACGGTGTTTTTGTCATCTTACCCATAAGGCACGGTTCGCAAGTACCAAGTGATTCATAATCGAGTGGTTCCAAAAGCCCATCAGTATGGAGTTTCTTCATGCGCTTTATACCGATATAACCCAAACGGCAGTGCCACAAATAAGTTGCACTATCATTATCAACTCTGCATCTTTTGGCTTCAACACTATGAATATGTGTGTCACTACTATCGAGATTCAATAAAAATAGACCACTCTTTAAGGGTGCATGACCATAAAAGATATTACTCATATAAATAGAACAACCATTATTCTCAGATTTAAATGAATAACCGTCTCGCATCAAACAAGATCCAGATATAATGTCCATGCTTAATGCTGGCACCAAATAACAATTATTTAGGTCTAATATTAATCCCGAAGGTGGATGTAGAGGTAGCGTGCCGACTGCGATCACATCGACTTTGGAACCGTTTCCCACGCGCATCGTCACCTCGTCCTTAGCCAATCTTCGCTTAATCCGTAGTCCTTGTTTCGAGTTGCGAATATTAGCAACAGAACCAGTATCAAATACCCTTTGCCCTTTTCTTCCCTTTGCCCTTTTTCTTCGCTTAATCCGTAGTCCTTGTTTCGAGTTTCGAGTTCCCCTTCTTCTTCCCTTTGCCCTTTTTCTTGAAACTAGTGGTCTTGTTGACCATCAACACTTGATGCTCCTTCTTGATTTCTACCTCCGCAACTTTCAGCATTGCGAAGAGCAAGGGAATAGTCTTATTCATCCCTTGCGTATTATAGTTCATCACGAAGCTCTTGTAGCTTGGTGGCAGTGATTGGAGAATTCTGTCAATGACGCAATCATCTGGAAGATTAACTCCCAATTTGTCACATCCCTAGCTTCTGGTGCTGCCTGGTGTTTGCATCATGTTTAAATTTTGAAAACTTGAACTGAGGAAATTTGGAAGCCTCAAAACCCTAAATAAAAGAAGGGCAAAAACCCTAAAATCTCATTCATTGTTCCAAAATGCTCTTCTTAGATGTTTAATATTTTTGGCAAGGGTTTTGATCCAAACCAAAAATAATGAATATTTTAAAAGGATTTATTTTTGGGACTTTGAATTTAAATCATTAGCTATTTGAATTTGAATTATATTCATATAATTAGAATATAATTTCAAATACCCCTAAAATATTTTATGAGCTTTGGAAAAGTCCATCTAGCAAAATAAAAATATTCAGAGGAGTTTTTGGCATTGTTTGAATTATTTTAAATTCAAAACAGTGGCAAAAGATTAAATAAAAGAAAACAGAACAGAAATTTAAAAAAAGAGAGAAGCCCAGCCACTTACCTGACTTACCTGCCTGGCCCAGCTCCTCCAGCGGCCTAGCCCACCGCCGCTTCTCCCCCTGTCGTCTTCCTCCCCCTCACCCCGAAGCTGCTCGGTGGCGCGCGCAGGCCACGTGCCCCGGCCACCTCCTCCCTCCCAGCCTGCCTGGCTCCTCCTCGACGCCCCGGTGACGCCACGCGCCTCCCCGACCCCCTCTCACTTCTCCCTCGCTCTCTGGACCTCCCTCCCCCTCGCTCCTCTGCTTCCCCCCCCAATGACCGAGAGGCGCCGCCGACGTCGCTCGCAACCACCGTGGCCACCGGCCACCCCTCGCCCTGTCGATAAGCCCAGAAGAACCGCCATCGTCTCCTGCATCGTCTACGCCAGCCCGTTCGACTGCAGGAGCCCTGCATCGCCGCCCACGCTGTCTCCCTCATCCCCGGTGCCTGGAGATCGCCGCCGTAAATTCGCCGTCGCAGAATCTTCCCCGAGCTCGCCGACCCCTCCATTCGATCCACTGTGAGCCCCTCTTCCTCTTTCCCCTTCTCTCAAGCTCGCGCTCATCCCCTAGCTTCTTTCTCCACTGCGGCCGATTGCTCCTCGCCGCCGGCCATGGCGCTGCCGTGGCCAGGGTCACCCCAGCTTGCACCCGAGCATGTTACCAAGTTCGCCACCCTCCCAGGAGCCCGCAGAGCCCTTCTGTTTCCCCTCTAGTGCACCGCAGCACCGTGTTTGACCTCGACCGAACTCCGGCGGCTACCTAGGTCGTCGCCGGCGCCGATTCCGGCCGCCCCGACCCCAACCGACTCCACAGGAAGACGCGGCGCTCTTCCAGCTATCCGTAGAGCCCCTCCTCCGTCCGTTTGGTCACTGGAGCAAGAAACCCGAAGGCCTCCGCCGCCTCGGCCTCGCCAGCGACTCAACGCCGGCGGGATTGACTCGTTTGACCAGGGGTTTGACCTCCCCTGGGTCCATGACAGGTGGGCCCCCGCCATCAGGTGATTAGCTTAAGCTAATCACCACCTAATCTAACCCCCTGACACTGACATGTGGGCCCTAGTGCCCCTAATCTTTAATTAAACTAAACTAACCCCCCTGTCTAACCTGTGTCACTGACGTGTGGCCCCCACACGTCAGGTTTGACTCTGGGCGACCCAGTTGACCTGCTGACCTTAGCCTTACGCCATGCTGACGCAATATTCCTTTTCTGGAATTTAGTTTATTTTATAAATAATCAGGAAATTCCAGAAAATGCCTAAAACTTCTAAAATTCATAGAAATTCAACCGTAACTCCAAATTAAATAAATTATATATGAAAAATGATCAGAAAAATCCAATCTATCCATCTGTACCATTTTCATGCATGTTAGAAAAACTTATAGGTGCTGTTTAGCACAAATCATATTAATGGCATTTAAATATCCACATGTGGAGTTTGAGTTTGAATCTTGCATTCAAACCAACTTCATTTAATCTGTTGCTAGGTGCATTAGCCCAAAACACATTCATATTGCCATGTCATGAGAATGCATCATATTGTGCATTGCATTGATTATGTTTCCTTCTGTGTTGCCGGTGATTGTCCCCTCTCGATAGACGTGTACCGGCGATGTGATCGATGACACCGATGAAGAGCTATATGATCTTCAGAAGTGCCAGGCAAGCAAAACCCCCTTGTTCATTACGATAAAATCCCACTCTCTCGCTCCTGCTCTCTTTTACTGCATTAGGACAACAACAACATATTTGTTACTTGCTGCGGTAGCTGAACCCCTTTATCCTTTGCATGACCTGTCATTGCCACAGTAAATAGATGAAACCCACTAGCATGAGTAGGAGTTGTTTGAGCCCTGTTGTGCCTACTCATTCATGCTTGTTTGTCATGCCTGCTACTGCTTAGAGTTGAGTCAGGTCTGATTCATCGGGGATGAATCAGAGGTGTGTGAACATGTCCTACTGTGTGTGAGCTAAGTGTGTGAACACGATTTGGTAAAGGTAGCGGTGAGAGGCCATGTAGGAGTACATGGTGGGTTGTCTCATTGCAGCCGTCCTCAGGAACTGAGTTCTGTGTTTGTGATCCATGACCAGCTACTACCACACATTGGAATGCTTAAGTGCCCCTCTCGACTTATTAATCAACGTGATCTCTGTCCAGGAGTTGCAACTAGTTTCTGGTGTTTGTAGGTAGTGTTAGTAGTCTACCAAGTGGCACCCGGTACAGGTGGGCTTGGGACAGACTAGGCACAGTGGCCCGGTGTACCAAGTAGCACCCGGATGGTGGGCTTGGGAACCCTGCTCACATCGTTTGGGGCCGTGAGCGACACCCCGGCCGGATCTCCTTGCGGATGGAACCCGAATAGGCGATAAACCTGGACTAGAGACTTGTTCGGTTAGTCAGGTCGTGGCCGACTCCCTCGCCCGGCTTCCGCTTGAAGGTTGCCGAGGTACATGACGTGTACAGGGCGGTAAGTGGCGAGAGCGTGTGTGAAGAAGTACACCCCTGCAGGGTTAACATCATCTATTCGAATAGCCGGATTCCTCGGATATGGAAACTTGGACCCCTTGCATAGTTCATAGACAAGTGAAAGTGGATACTCTAAAATACGCAAGATAAGCGTGAGTGCTATGGATGGCGTTCTCGTAGGGAGACGGGAGCGGATCCATAGTGGTGTATTGATATGGTGAATATGTGGACTCGTGTGCGCCACCTCAAAAGAGTTACTTGCAGTCGTAGTTCAGGATTGCCACCGAGTCAAAGCTGGCTTGCTGCAGTCAAACTCCACCATCCCCTTTGTTGATAATGATGCATTTGTAGTTAGTTCTGATGTAAGTCTTGCTGGGTACATTTGTACTCATGTTTGCCTATTTTATGTTTTTTGCAGAGAGACTTCAGTCTCACTAGTAGTTCCGCTTGGACTTCGACGTTTAGCTTGTTACCTCAGCTACGATCTTGTGCCCTCGGCAGGATTTGGTAGATAGTCAGGCTTCTCAGCCTTTTTCAATTATAGTTGTCTGTACTCAGACATGTTAAGCTTCCGCATGTGCTTTGACTTGTATGCTCTGAGTGTTGGGTCATGAGACCCTTGTTTGTAATATCTCGCTCCTCGGAGCCTATTGTTATAAATACTTGTGTCGTAGAGTCATGTTGTGATGCCTTGTTGTATTTGCACATATCGAGCATAATGTGTGTATGATTGAAATGCTTGGTTTGTGTGGGATCTGACTACCTAGTTGTTTATCTTTAGTAGCCTCTCTTACCGGGAAATGTCTCCTAGTGTTTCCACCGAACCATGGTAGCTTGCTACTGCTCCGGAACACTTAGGCTGGCCGGCATGTGTCCTTCTTCGTTCCTGTGTCTGTCCCTTCGGGGAAATGTCACGCGATGAATACCGGAGTCCTGTTAGCCCGCTACATCCCGGTTCACCGGAGTCCTGCTAGCCTAGTGCTACAGCCTGGATTCACTCGCTGATGACCAACACGTTTGATGTTGGGTCATGAATGCCTGTCCTGGTAAGTCTGTGCCACTTTGGGTTTACGACTAGCCATGTCAGCCCGGGCTCCTTATCATATGGATGCTAGCGACACTATCATATACGTGTGCCAAAAGACGCAAACGGTCCCGGGCAAAGGTAAGGCGACACCCGTGGGAATACCGTGCGTGAGGCCGCAAAGTGATATGAGGTGTTACATGCTAGATCGATGTGGCATTGAGTCGGGGTCCCGACAGCGTTGGTATCAGAGCTTGACTGCCTGTAGGATTACCAAGCCAAACTGGTCGAAGTTGAGTCTAGAAATTCTTTAGTTATATAAGGGAATTGATTGTGGGATGGAACGTAAGGCTCTTTTTACTCCTTATACCTCATAGCCTTCTGATCTGAGTCATCATCTTCTCTTCTACGGGGATTAAGAACTAGGCTATCTCTTCTTTCCATCAGGATCACGCGTTACCAATCTGTAGACTTATAAGATTGTTGGACTTAGGCCTCATTTCAGTTCCTATTACTCCTGTATGTTAACTGTTGATCTCGAAACCTTGATATTGTGCTTCTGAGTGGTTATGCCACCATTTTTGTGAATGTCTCAAATCTTTTCTGAGCATTTACAGCCGTTATGCTGTCCGAGTCATCCCAGGTTTCTAAAGAGTCTGATGCATTTGCAAATCCCTTCCTCCTGTTTCCGATGTGCCTTTGGTCAGATTAATCACACAAATTAGTGAGTTGAGGTACTCTGTTACCTCGGTATATATGTTGGAGCTACTATTATGACCCTAGGAGTTTAGGGAGTCACCTAGTAAGCTAGCCATGATTTGTGTCCCAGTGTGATGATTCTGGCCTTTATTCTCGAAAGCATCTCGTGATGCCACTTAGTAGTAGGTATTCTATTCCTGGGTTTTGAACTCGAGATTCACCCTACTTACTTCATGTTGATAGTAATTGCTAGCTCCCTTAGGTTATTAGTAACCTTTGCATTAGTCCTCGATGTTCGTGGTATTTCCTTCTTCCAAATACTATGAACCGCTTATGGCAGATGTTCCTCGCTGATCGAAAGATCACAATCAGAGTGCTCTCGATGGGTTCTCGATTCTATATTGTGACTCTGCCAGTTCTACCTTTCTGCATGGGTTATCCGGAAGAAATATGTTGAATTCGTTTACATGCTAGTCCATGCATCCACAACTCAGAAAATCATATGTTCCTTTGAGTTGTCCCTCTTTAGTTGTTTTGTGGCCCTCGTCTATCAATTGATAGTCAGGAGTAATTGTGCATTCGTGTTATCAATGCTTATTACTCTTGTGGTCCGTCAAGCCATTCTATTCCGGAATGACTAGGAGAAACAAACTCCAGTACCTTGTCCATTCCCAGGATTGGGTCAAAGCAGTCGTACTCCACAGATCAATTGCTAATCCAGCTTTGTTCTGCTCTACCTTGGAGTATTACCATCTTTTATATCGGGATTGTTATAGGAATTGCACACCATCCTATGAACTCTTGGTACAGTGATACTTCTTGCCATCATTGTTCATTCCTCGGTTCCTGTGTTATTGTAACCGGAATGCCGACAAATGAATCATAGCATGTGAAATCAATACTGCTAGCAACTCTGTTGCTTGGTAGTTAAATGGACGATAATTTCATTCTTAGCGTTTTGGTTCTTGAATCATCATTCTAAGACTGTTCGTGCTACCTAGTCCTTATTTCCGGTGCACTCTTCGATTGATGAGTTAGGATTTTGTCAAGTCCTCGCTCATTTGATCATATCGTCTTGCCCTAAAAAGCAAGGCCATTCTCGAGCTTAATAACATATTGGTGGTTCGTGATTTTCCGTATATCTTCTCGGAAGTATTACCAGGTTGTCACCTGACCGCTATGTTGAGTTCGTGATCAAGTTGGTTTATTCCTGTAAACCACCCTTTCTCCAAGAATCCGTGTTGGATACCCCTGAGCTAGTTGGATAAGCTAAACAACAACTTGGAGAGTTGGAAGATAAAAGCTTGCTTGACTTAGTTCGTTCCAAAGGGATATCCTGGTGTTGGTGTGTTAGTTGAAGAAAGATGATATCTTCATCGATTGGTCCCTGTGATCAGTTATTGGACCTATTGTCTTATAAAAACTTTGATTTAAGTATGGGCTATCGTCAAATCAAATCAGAACCAACGATGTTCGTAATGTTGTCTTATTCATGGGCTTTTCCTCGAGCATACACCATTATATTCTTTGGTCTGACCAATGCTATCACCGTGTTCACATGATGGTGGAAGTCCAGTGATATGGAAATTCCGATGAGTTGCTGTTGAGCCCATCAGTAGCATTTTGTCTCCTCCATGATTTGTGTTGAACATCCAGCTAGTGTTGGAAACTTGTGTAAGCATTTTCTTCATGCCCCATTCATGAAGTATATGTTTGGATGAAAGAAGTGATTTCCTTTGATTCACGTGCATTTGATGTAAGTTGCCATCGTGAATTCGAGAAAGTTTGTTTTTGCTCCTCTGGAATCATCCCAAGTCAGTCATGCATGTGCGAAGTATTCTATGGTCTGATATACTGATCATCTTCATTCCATATGTATCCCTAGCACACCAAGCCACTGACTGATTTGTTCAAGGAGAAGGAGTATCTTCATAAGAGCTAACCCGGGCTTAATCAAGAACTTTGATATCCTCGATGATGGTTCCCAACCAGAACTCGGTAGTGCTTTATTATAAGACTACTATGTGGTCATGCTTGTCTGGGACAGCGTGTTCACACGTGCATAGCAGAACCAGCTCATGTTTTGAAGCTCGCTATCGTAGTTCATTTCCCGAGAATCTCGCAACGTCATCTCGTCGATTTGTGTTGCAAACTTTCATTTTTCTTCCTAGACTTGATGAGTCTGGAATATCCTGACACCAACCAGATCTGAATCTCAGGCAGATATGATGGTTGGAACATTTCCCAAGAACTATAATATTGGTCCCTCGATAACTGGTAAAGTGGGTGTCATGGCCAACACACCCAGCCGGAAGACCTATTATTGTAGTATCTTGATTGAGGAAGTTGGCCACCTCCCGATAAGGTTTTCGTAGGATTTACCTCCCTAGTTGTTCCTTATGGATTTTTGTGTTTCCGAAGTCCGACCTTTACTTGATGTTCTAGATACCAGACCATTTCTATGAATGGGTTACACTAGCACATCAAGGAGAACATTAGAAGCGGAGTGCTAAATGTCTCTCGGTCGATCATCCAGATTTTGTTTCCTTGGCCTCGCTAAGGTGGAATCTGAGAAGGTGTTATCTTCCTCTGCATCTGCATCATCCATCATTAGCCATCATGGTAGTATGTTGTGTTGCCAGGATCCTTGACACGGATGTTGGTAAAACCTTGATGATTATGGAAATGCTCAAGTTCTTGAGAGCACGCACAAGCGCTATGTGTTATCATCGGCACTAACTGGGATTCCTCTCAGTTTCCTCGGCAATGCTATGACCTTTTCAAACAGTGAATTCACTCTCTATTGTTGGGTTCTTCCCCAGTTACCAGAATCATTCCTAGCATTTGCATTTTGTTCCCAGCTTGCACCGCCAATGTGCCATTCTACCATGGGTCTCTTCCATTTCCGGTGATAAGCAAATTCATCCATTACGTTGTCTTCAACAAGGTAATCCACATCATCCAAGTCCGAGTATGCCATTCTACCGAACCCCTCCAAACGATCACTCAAGGATTGCCTTAGGCTGGTATACAGAGTTTCAATGGTCTCGGAATCAAAAGTAATTCTTTTTGCCACTTAAGGTAATAATCTACGAATCACCCTCCTCCAGGATGTTTCGTCGTGGTATCATGGCAAATCAACTCCTCGCTACGTTGACAATCGTTTACCACCTTTTAAGGTGGAATTGTTGTCTACCTAGTGATCCCTCCGTCATTTGTTCCACTCCTTTCCACTAGAGGTGTGCTTCGTCTCTCAGCTCAAGAGATGTTGCTATGTCTCATCCCGAGAGTTAATCCTGAGTTGTTCGACCTTCGAGAAGAACGATTCTTTTAGGGTCTTTCCTTTCCTCTCGTTGTCATGTTAGTTGGAGTTCCCAGAGCAAGACGTCGAGACAAAGATGGTGATCGAATCAATGTTCTTATGAAGGGCAACCTGGATCGTGAAGATTGAGTTAGGTTGCGTTCCCCTTCGTCTTACCCTACACTTGAATCTCGGGTCGAGATTCTTGTTTAGTGGGGGTGAGTTGTCACATCCCTAGCTTCTGGTGCTGCCTGGTGTTTGCATCATGTTTAAATTTTGAAAACTTGAACTGAGGAAATTTGGAAGCCTCAAAACCCTAAATAAAAGAAGGGCAAAAACCCTAAAATCTCATTCATTGTTCCAAAATGCTCTTCTTAGATGTTTAATATTTTTGGCAAGGGTTTTGATCCAAACCAAAAATAATGAACATTTTAAAAGGATTTATTTTTGGGACTTTGAATTTAAATCATTAGCTATTTGAATTTGAATTATATTCATATAATTAGAATATAATTTCAAATACCCCTGAAATATTTTATGAGCTTTGGAAAAGTCCATCTAGCAAAATAAAAATATTCAGAGGAGTTTTTGGCATTGTTTGAATTATTTTAAATTCAAAACAGTGGCAAAAGATTAAATAAAAGAAAACAGGACAAAAATTTAAAAAAAGAGAGAAGCCCAGCCACTTACCTGACTTACCTGCCTGGCCCAGCTCCTCCAGCGGCCCAGCCCACCGCCGCTTCTCCCCCTGTCGTCTTCCTCCCCCTCACCCCGAAGCTGCTCGGTGGCGCGCGCAGGCCACGCACCCCGGCCACCTCCTCCCTCCCAGCCTGCCTGGCTCCTCCTCGACGCCCCGGTGACGCCACACACCTCCCCGACCCCCTCTCACTTCTCCCTCGCTCTCTGGACCTCCCTCCCCCTCGCTCCTCTGCTTCCCCACCCATGACCGAGAGCCGCCGCCGACGTCGCTCGCAACCACCGTGGCCACCGGCCACCCCTCGCCCTGTCGATAAGACCAGAAGAACCGCCATCGTCTCCTGCATCGTCTACGCCAGCCCGTTCGACTGCGGGAGCCCTGCATCGCCGCCCACGCCGTCTCCCTCATCCCCGGTGCCCGGAGATCGCCGTCGTAAATTCGCCGTCGCAGAAGCTTCCCCGAGCTCGCCGACCCCTCCGTTTGATCCACTGTGAGCCCCTCTTCCTCTTTCCCCTTCTCTCAAGCTTGCGCTCATCCCCTAGCTTCTTTCTCCACCGCGGCCGATTGCTCCTCGCCGCCGGCCATGGCGCTGCCGTGGCCAGGGTCACCCCAGCTTGCGCCCGAGCATGTTACCAAGTTCGCCGCCCTCCCAGGAGCCCGCAGAGCCCTTCCGTTTCCCCTCTAGTGCACCGCAGCGCCGTGTTCGACCTCGACCGAACTCCGGCGGCTACCTAGGTCATCGCCGGCGCCGATTCCGGCCGCCCCGACCCCAACCGACTCCACAGGAAGACGCGGCGCTCCTCCAGCTATTCGTAGAGCCCCTCCTCCGTCCGTTTGGTCGCCGGAGCAAGAAACCCGAAGGCCTCCGCCGCCTCGGCCTCGCCGGCGACTCAACGCCGGCGGGATTGACTTGTTTGACCAGGGGTTTGACCTCCCCTGGGTCCATGACAGGTGGGCCCCCGCCATCAGGTGGTTAGCTTAAGCTAATCACCACCTAATCTAACCCCCTGACACTGACATGTGGGCCCTAGTGCCCCTAATCTTTAATTAAACTAAACTAACCCCCCCTGTCTAACCTGTGTCACTGACGTGTGGCCCCCACACGTCAGGTTTGACTCTGGGCGACCTAGTTGACCTGCTGACCTCAGCCTTACGCCATGCTGATGCAATATTCCTTTTCTGGAATTTAGTTTATTTTATAAATAATCAGGAAATTCCAGAAAATGCCTAAAACTTCTAAAATTCATAGAAATTCAACCGTAACTCCAAATTAAATAAATTATATATGAAAAATGATCAGAAAAATCCAATCTATCCATCTGTACCATTTTCATGCATGTTAGAACAACTTATAGGTGCTGTTTAGCACAAATCATATTAATGGCATTTAAATATCCACATGTGGAGTTTGAGTTTGAATCTTGCATTCAAACCAACTTCATTTAATCTGTTGCTAGGTGCATTAGCCCAAAACACATTCATATTGCCATGTCATGAGCATGCATCATATTGTGCATTGTATTGATTATGTTTCCTTCTGTGTTGCCAGTGATTGTCCCCTCTCGATAGACGTGTACCGGCGATGTGATCGATGACACCGATGAAGAGCTATATAATCTTCAGAATTGCCAGGCAAGCAAAAACCCCTTGTTCATTCCGATAAAATCCCACTCTCTCGCTCCTGCTCTCTTTTACTGCATTAGGACGACAACAACATATTTGTTACTTGCTGCGGTAGCTGAACCCCTTTATCCTTTGCATGACCTGTCATTGCCACAGTAAATAGATGAAACCCACTAGCATGAGTAGGAGTTGTTTGAGCCCTATTGTGCCTACTCATTCATGCTTGTTTGTCATGCCTACTACTGCTTAGAGTTGAGTCAGGTCTGATTCATCGGGGATGAATCAGAGGTGTGTGAACATGTCCTACTGTGTGTGAGCTAAGTGTGTGAACACGATTTGGTAAAGGTAGCGGTGAGAGGCCATGTAGGAGTACATGGTGGGTTGTCTCATTGCAGCCGTCCTCAGGAACTGAGTTCTGTGTTTGTGATCCATGACCAGCTACTACCACACATTGGAATGCTTAAGTGCCCCTCTCGACTTATTAATCAACATGATCTCTGTCCAGGAGTTGCAACTAGTTTCTGGTGTTTGTAGGTAGTGTTAGTAGTCTACCAAGTGGCACCCGGTACAGGTGGGCTTGGGACAGACTAGGCACAGTGGCCCGGTGTACCAAGTAGCACCCGGATGGTGGGCTTGGGAACCCTGCTCACATCGTTTGGGGCCGTGAGCGACACCCTGGCCGGATCTCCTTGCGGATGGAACCCGAATAGGCGATAAACCTGGACTAGAGACTTGTTCGGTTAGTCAGGTCGTGGCCGACTCCCTCGCCCGGCTTCCGCTTGAAGGTTGCCGAGGTACATGACGTGTACAGGGCGGTAAGTGGCGAGAGCGTGTGTGAAGAAGTACACCCCTGCAGGGTTAACACCATCTATTCGAATAGCCGGATTCCTCGGATATGGAAACTTGGACCCCTTGCATAGTTCATAGACAAGTGAAAGTGGATACTCTAAAATACGCAAGATAAGAGTGAGTGCTATGGATGGCGTTCTCGTAGGGAGACGGGAGCGGATCCATAGTGGTGTACTGATATGGTGAATATGTGGACTCGTGTGCGCCATCTCAAAAGAGTTACTTGCAGTCGTAGTTCAGGATAGCCACCGAGTCAAAGCTGGCTTGCTGCAGTCAAACTCCACCATCCCCTTTGTTGATAATGATGCATTTTGTAGTTAGTTCTGATGTAAGTCTTGCTGGGTACATTTGTACTCACGTTTGCCTATTTTATGTTTTTTGCAGAGAGACTTCAGTCTCACTAGTAGTTCCGCTTGGACTTCGACGTTTAGCTTGTTACCTCAGCTACGATCTTGTGCCCTCGGCAGGATTTGGTAGATAGTCAGGCTTCTCAGCCTTTTTCAATTATAGTTGTCTGTACTCAGACATGTTAAGCTTCCGCATGTGCTTTGACTTGTATGCTCTGAGTGTTGGGTCATGAGACCCCTGTTTGTAATATCTCGCTCCTCGGAGCCTATTGTTATAAATACTTGTGTCGTAGAGTCATGTTGTGATGCCTTGTTGTATTTGCACATATCGAGCATAATGTGTGTATGATTGAAATGCTTGGTTTGCGTGGGATCTGACTACCTAGTTGTTTATCTTTAGTAGCCTCTCTTACCGGGAAATGTCTCCTAGTGTTTCCACCGAGCCATGGTAGCTTGCTACTGCTCCGGAACACTTAGGCTGGCCGGCATGTGTCCTTCTTCGTTCCTGTGTCTGTCCCTTCGGGGAAATGTCACGCGATGAATACCGGAGTCCTGTTAGCCCGCTACAGCCCGGTTCACCGGAGTCCTGCTAGCCCAGTGCTACAGCCTGGATTCACTCGCTGATGACCGACACGTTCGATGTTGGGTCATGAATGCCTGTCCTTGTAAGTCTGTGCCACTTTGGGTTTATGACTAGCCATGTCAGCCCGGGCTCCTTATCATATGGATGCTAGCGACACTATCATATACGTGTGCCAAAAGACGCAAACGGTCCCGGGCAAAGGTAAGGCGACACCCGTGGGAATACCGTGCGTGAGGCCACAAAGTGATATGAGGTATTACATGCTAGATCGATGTGGCATTGAGTCGGGGTCCTGACACAATTGAATCAAATGATTATTATACCTAGACATTTTGAGTATATGCTCACTGACAGAACTGTTCTCCTCCATCTTGCAGCTATAGAACTTATTGGAGACTTCATATCTCTCAATCCGGGCATTTGCTTGAAATATTAACTTCAACTCCTGGAACATCTCATATGCTCCATGACGTTCAAAACATCGTTGAAGTCCCGATTCTAAGCCGTAAAGCATGGCACACTGAACTATCGAGTAGTCATCAGCTTTGCTCTGCCAGACGTTCATAACATCTGGTGTTGCTCCAGCAACAGGCCTGGCACCCAGCGGTGCTTCCAGGACGTAATTCTTCTGTGCAACAATGAGGATAATCCTCAAGTTACGGACCCAATCCGTGTAATTGCTACCATCATCTTTCAACTTTGCTTTCTCAAGGAATGCATTAAAATTCAACGGAACAACAGCACGAGCCATCTATCTACAATCAAGCATAAACAAGCAAGATACTATCAGGTACTAAGTTTCATGATAAATTTAGGTTCAATTAATTTACTTAAAGAACTCCCACTTAGATAGAGATCCCTCTAATCCTCTAAGTGATTACGTGATCCAAATCAACTAAACCATGTCCGATCATCACGTGAGATGGAGTAGTTTCATTGGTGAACATCACTATGTTGATCATGTCTACTATATGATTCACGCTCGACCTTTCGGTCTCCGTGTTCCGAGGCCATATCTGTATATGCTTGGCTCGTCAAGTATAACCTGAGTATTCCGCGTGTGCAACTGTTTTGCACCCGTTGTATTTGAACATAGAGCCTATCACACCCGATCATCACGTGGTGTCTCAGCACGAAGAACTTTTGCAATGGTGCATACTCAGGGAGAACACTTCTTGATAATTAGTGAGAGATCATCTTATAATGCTACCGTCAATCAAAGCAAGATAAGATGCATAAAAGATAAACATCACATGCAATCAATATAAGTGATATGATATGGCCATCATCATCTTGTGCTTGTGATCTCCATCTTCGAAGCACCGTCGTGATCACCATCGTCACCGGCGCAACACCTTGATCTCCATCGTAGCATCGTTGTCGTCTCGCCAATCTTATGCTTCCAGGATTATCGCTACCGCTTAGTGATAAAGTAAAGCATTACAGCGCGATTGCATTGCATACAATAAAGCGACAACCATATGGCTCCTGCCAGTTGCCGATATCTCGGTTACAAAACATGATCATCTCATACAATAAAATTTAGCATCATGTCTTGACCATATCACATCACAACATGCCCTGCAAAAACAAGTTAGACGTCCTCTACTTTGTTGTTGCAAGTTTTACGTGGCTGCTACGGGCTTAAGCAAGAACCAATCTTACCTACGCATCAAAACCACAACGATAGTTTGTCAAGTTGGTGTTGTTTTAACCTTCGCAAGGACCGGGCATAGCCACACTCGGTTCAACTAAAGTTGGAGAAACTGTCATCCGCAAGCCACCTATGTGCAAAGCACGTCGGGAGAACCGGTCTCGCGTAAGCGTATGCGTAATGTCGGTCCGGGCCGCTTCGTCCAACAATACTGCCGAACCAAAGTATGACATGCTGGTAAGCAGTATGACTTATGTCGCCCACAACTCACTTATGTTCTACTCGTGCATATAACATCAACATATAAAACCTAGGCTCGGATGCCACTGTTGGGGAACGTAGTAATTTCAAAAAATTTCCTACGCACATGCAAGATCATGGTGATGCATAGCAACGAGAGGGGAGAGTGTGATCTACGTACCCTTGTAGACCGACAGCGGAAGCGTTAGCACAACGCGGTTGATGTAGTCGTACGTCTTCACGGCCCGACCGATCAAGCACCGAAACTACGACACCTCTGAATTTTAGCACACGTTCAGCTCGATGACGATCCCCGGACTCCGATCCAGCAAAGTGTCGGGGAAGAGTTCCGTCAACACGACGGCGTGGTGACGATCTTGATGTACTATCGTCGCAGGGCTTCGCCTAAGCACCGCTACAACATTATCGAGGATTATGGTGGAAGGGGGCACCGCACACGGCTGAGAATATGATCACGTGGATCAACTTGTGTGTCTAGGGGTGCCCCCTGCCCCGTATATAAAGGATCAAGGGGAGGAGGTCGGCCGGCTCCCTATGGCGCGCCATGGAGGAGTCCTCCTCCTAGTAGGAGTAGGACTCCTACTAGGAGGGGGAAAGAAGTGGGGAGGGAGAAGGAAAGGGGGCGCCGCCCCCCCTCTCCTAGTCCAATTACGACCAGGGGGGAGGAGGCGCGTGGCCCATCTTTGGCTGCCCTTCTCTCTCTCCACTAAGGCCCATATGGCCCATTACTTCTCCCGGGGGGGGGGGGGTTCCGGTAATCCTCCGGTTTTCTCCGAAATCACCCGGAACACTTCCGGTGTCCGAATATAGCCGTCCAATATATCAATCTTTATGTCTCGACCATTTCGAGACTCCTCGTCATGTCCGTGATCACATCCGGGACTCCGAACTAACTTCGGTACATCAAAACTCATAAACTCATAATATAACTGTCATCGAAACCTTAAGCGTGCGGACCCTACGGGTTCGAGAACAATGTAGACATGACCGAGACACGTCTCCGGTCAATAACCAATAGCGGAACCTGGATGCTCATATTGGCTCCTACATATTCTACGAAGATCTTTATCGGTTAGACCGCATAACAACATACGTTGTTCCCTTTGTCATCGGTATGTTACTTGCCCGAGATTCGATCGTCGGTATCTCAATACCTAGTTCAATCTCGTTACCAGCAAGTCTCTTTACTCCTTCCGTAATACATCATCTCGCAACTAACTCATTAGTTGCAATGCTTGCAAGGCTTATGTGATGTGCATTACCAAGAGGGCCTAGAGATACCTCTCCGACAATCGGAGTGACAAATCCTAATCTCGAAATACGCCAACCCAACATGTACCTTTGCAGACACCTGTAGAGTACCTTTATAATCACCCATTTATGTTGTGACGTTTGGTAGCACACAAAGTGTTCCTCCGGCAAACGGGAGTTGCATAATCTCATAGTCATAGGAACATGTATAAGTTATGAAGAAAGCAATAGCAACATACTAAATGATCGGGTGCTAAGCTAATGGAATGGGTCATGTCAATCAGATCATTCACCTAATGATGTGATCCCGTTAATCAAATAATAACTCTTTGTTCATGGTTAGGAAACATAACCATCTTTGATTAACGAGCTAGTCAAGTAGAGGCATACTAGTGACACTCTGTTTGTCTATGTATTCACACATGTATTATGTTTCCGGTTAATACAATTCTAGCATGAATAATAAACATTTATCATGATATAAGGAAATAAATAATAACTTTATTATTGCCTCTAGGGCATATTTCCTTCACCCCCCCCCCCCCCCCGCGTGCCCATGTGTGCTTGGTCATGGTCAACCTCAACCAACAATGGGTGGCAGACATGGGGATGGGGATGGGGAACTCTAGCATCGTGATGAGTTGGGTACTGTCCAACTATAAGCCCAACACTTGGATGCCACCCTTTCTCGGTGTAAAGGAGGACCATATCAGGTTGTCTCACAGGCTAACAACCATGAAATTTAAGAAATAACTCATTCGTACTGAGATTGGGGTTGAGTTATCATCCTCCTAGGCGGCCAGACCCTCCACAATGGGGAAGAGGCTCCCATCGCTCTCAGAGTCCCATAGTAAAGATGATGGTAGTCACGCTTCCACCCCTTCCCCAGGCTTCTGAATGACCTCATTACATGGAGAAATTTACAAAAGCAAAAGTAGATCACATATTTTGGGAGGCGAGGGAGACCACTGAAAAGGTGTTGGCCATTGCACTAGTTTTTCTGCATGTGAACCTCCTATCATGTGATGGGTACTGGGTTCATATCCTCCTTCCTTGACTGCTCTCCATCGAGCCTATCCAAGTTCAACTTAGCGGTAGTCCAGAAGTTACCGCGGAATACTTTAGTAGGGGAAAAGTCGCACGGGGCCTACTTCATCCTAATGGTACACTCGGGGTTAGATGTTCAATGCATAAGCACCAGCCTGGTGAAGGAAACACGGCGTTTCTTGTTTGGAAAGTGGTCATATGGTCTCCTACAACTCAAAGATTGTGGTATTCTGAGAAAGTCGGGTTCTCCGGGCATATACTAGGTGGGATGAAAATAACCACTGCATGGAAGGTGGTCTTATGTTCTCCAACAACTCAAAGGTTGTGGTATTCTGAACAAGTCGTTTCCTCCCGTCATATACTACGTGGGACGAAAATAAGCACTGCGGGTGACCAATTTGGCGCGCAAGTTGTGTGTATAGTACCAAAGACAGGCCCGTTGGTGCAATTGACCCACTAGCGATAATGAATGACTACTTATGGTTATGAACCCCTTTATCGGCCCTAGACGTTTACTTTTTCGCTTAATATGCGGCGTGTGTTACAAACATCATCGATGGCTTTTCAGGTTGCTGGTTAATAATGTCTTTCTTTTTGCGTGTTGGATAGGAGCAACGGAGACTTGTGCTCGCTCTATTCATTTGCACGGCTTGACGCGCTTAGTGCGATGACATCCGTCGCATATGAAGCATTGCAAAACGAACCATTACGTCGCGTGGAAACCATCTGCGCGCGTACAATTTGCCGCGCTCTCGCTATACAAGGGGCCAACTGTCACACACGCGTAAATTTAAAAGGTTTAAATGGACGCCAAATATACAAAGTTAAAAAGGACGGTTTAAATGGGTGCCAAAATTACATATGGGCACAATTAAGGCAGTAAATCTTATGCAATATTCTCCCAATCTCTTGCCATATCATGAAATTAATTCCTTGGCGATCTCGCCACTATAAATCTACCCCTCCTCCCTGCCTAAACCAGCAACTTTTCTTACCTTGGCTAGTTTTATCCCTTTGCCGGCAATGGCTCGCAAGAAGGTGACCCTGCAGTACATCGCCAAGGACTCCGCCCGGCGCACTAGGTTCAGGAATCGTCTCGGGAGCCTGATGAAAAAGGCGACCGAGCTGGGCACCATGTGCGATGTCAAGACCTGCCTGGTGGTGTACGGCGAGAGCGAGGCGGAGCCTCAGGTGTTCCCTTCCCACGCCGAGGCGGTGGATATCCTGAATGAATTCAAGAGCATGCCGGAGCTGGGGCATTGCAAGAAGACGCTGGACCAGGAGGCATTCCTCACCCAGCGCATCACCAAGCTCCGGGACCAGGTCGACAAGGCTCGCCGCGAGTGCCAGGACAGCGAGATCAGGTACCTCCTTTACAACATCATGCACGGCAACCACCCAGGCCTCGTTGACCTCAGCTCTGAGGAGCTCGCCCGCATTGGCTGGAAGGTGGACGAGCTCCTCAAGAGCCTGGGCGAACGCATGGCAAAAAACCATGTCCAGGCGCCACCGCCAGCTCCATGCGTCAGCAGCGACAACATCGACATGGGGTCTCTGCCGCTGTATCTGGCGTCACCGCAGGAGGAGGAAGGCTGGCTTGACATGGTGAGCTCCGGTGGGGACGTCGGCACCCAGGTCTGCGGTGGCAATGCCAGCCACAACGGCGGTGATATGATGTTGGAGACGCAATTCTCCGATCTGGGGTTCAGTTCGAGTCCTTTCCCTCCCATGTAAGCCTGGAGGGATGAGGATCTCCAGCCGCTGTGCATGGCCAGCTATCGTGCGATCGATCTCTTGTTATTTATTTAGTTTCCTGGAAGTGTTATATTATTCGTCTATGTGCGTCGTTGTATTCATCTTGCTCTCTGAGCCAAGTCTCGTTTTTTATTGTAATGTTGTTATTGAACTGTTATTCAGTTGATCTCTACCCAAAAGGCTATTTGTTTGATCTCTGCTGCGCATTTGGTGGTAAATCTTAAGTTGCACCTGTTTTTTTGTGTCACAACTGTGTTTTGTCTGACATTACTTGCACAGCTAAATGCCTGATATATAATTGCTGCTTGATTACTGTCAGGGCCTCAAAGAACCTTGGTCTCGTGTGTTGGCCTGTTGGGGCTTGTGTCAGGGCCTTTAATTTCATGCTATTTTGGTGTGTAGAATTTTACCTTTTCTGTGGTAGAAACGAGTTGAAGATTCCTTCTCCTGGAGCCAGCTAAATGTGCTGGATGATTAATATTTTCCTGGATACAGATTTGAGAATTAATTACATTTTTGACTTAATTACGTAGCGACAGCTCGCGACAGGCAAACATTAGAACTATGGAAGTTCTCCATTGTGCTCTGCTTGGTTGGAGCTATGTCATGTTCTCTGTTCTTCAGACCCTTCTCCGTTCTTCAGACTGGCCCACAGGAGTATCACTCTACCCTCTGCTTCCCATGCCCTCGATCTTGGTCTACGTCACCCCACTGACCGGACCTCCATCAGCATGTAAGTTTGAGAATTGGAGCTATTTCCATGTTGTGTTGACTATTCTTGTTGCTAGCGATGAACTCTACAAGCTGCAACAAGTGACCTATGAGGACTTAAATTATAGCGTTCCTACAAATTCCATGCTATGATAATAAAGCTTTAAACAAAACATGTTACCACCAAACGCCCACTTTAATTAGCTTGGCAACGAAGCAGTCCGCGTGGCATTCGGAGACCACTAGATTTGAAGGCGTGTCCAACAAGAATGCTAATGGGCCAATGGAAACTATGCGCTTAATGGTGTCGTCACTCTTCAGCATTAGTAGTACAAACTACAGAGCAGGCAAGAATAATATTGAAGTGTCTCCATTTCAGCATGTGTCACGCGCATTAAAACTATCAATAATAAGCACCCGCACATTCAACTTTATTTTAGCGCTTAGAAGAAAGACATCATGTAAAGAACAATGTTAGAACTTAGAACCCACGGAGTTGATAAGGACTAGCCATCCTCTACAGGACAAATGCATCCCTTTCCTCCGCGTGTTTCCATGGATAACAACGGTCATCCTCTATAGAACTTATTATTATTTGCGGGTGAAAAGATAAATTATTGATTACAAAAAGAGTTAGTACAACATGGATAACAACGCGGTAGATTACTACATAACATATATATTAATATATCAGTGATTAAATCAAACATACCCAAGATAAAACTATGCTTGAAAAAGGCTCATATTTGTGAATGTGATACCACTTTATAAAATACTAGCCCGCACATTGGACGTACCACCTTGCTAGTTGTCAAATCAGTGCAACCTATTTGAGCATGAACTTGTTTTGAATGGCATCTATGGGTGACTCTCGAACATGAAGGAAACTTCTCGATGGATGAGTCTCGAACAGATGACATCCCCCAGGTTTCTGATGCAGAAAATAGCCTTCTAACAGCTCCATTTTCTGAGGAGGAAGTTAGAAAGGCAGTTTTCCTAGTGGAGCATAACAAAGCACCGGGTCCAGATGGTTTTCCCGCTGAGTTCTACCAGAACTCTTGGGAGGTTATCAAACATGATCTCCTACTCTTGTTTGGCTGCCTTCATGCTGGTCAACTAGAGTTGTTTCGCTTAAACTTCGGTGAAATTATTTTAATACCTAAGGTTAATGAGGCTGAAAGGATACAACAATATCGTCCAATATGCCTCCTTAATGTTAGCTTTAAAATCTTCACTAAGGTAGCGACTATTAGGCTCAATTCGGTTGCTGGACATGTGGTTCGTCCTTCTCAAACTGCTTTTATGCAAGGCAGGAACATCCTAGATGGGGTTGTTGTCCTTCACGAAACAGTTCATGAATTGCATCGGAAAAAAATGAATGGGGTGGTTCTTAAAATTGACTTTGAAAAGGCTTATGACAAAGTCAAGTGGTCTTTTCTTCAATAGACTCTCAGAATGAAAGGATTTTCTGCAGAGTGGCGCGCAATGATCCATAGTTTTGTGGCTGGAGGTAGTGTTGCCATTAAAGTCAATGATGACGTTGGCAACTATTTCCAACCAAAGAAAGTATTGCGACAAGGTGACTCAATATCGCCCATGCTATTCAATATAGTGGCGGATATGTTAGCGGTCATGATTGAGCGTGCCAAGGTTGATGGCCAAATTGATGGGGTAGTGAATCATCTAGTGGATGGTGGTCTTTCTATCCTTCAATATGCCGATGATACGATTCTCTTTATGGATCATAACCTCGAGAAAGCAAGAAATCTGAAATTAATTTTATCAGCATCCGAGCAACTCTCAGGGCTTAAGATAAATTTCCATAAAAGTGAATTGTTTTGTTTTGGCGAGGCTCAAGACGAGGCCCATCTGTATGCCGACCTGTTCAGATGCGGGTTGGGCTAGTTTCCGACCACTTATTTGGGTATACCGATACATTATCGAAGACTCACAAATGTTGAATGGAAACACGTCGAGGAGAGACTACGCACAAAAAAGGCTTAGCAGTTGGAAAGGTAAACTGCTATCTCTGGGTGGGAGGTTGGTCCTCATAAATTCAGTACTAAGTAACACGGTACTATATATGATTTCCTTCTTCCAATTGCCGAAAGGAGTTTTACATAGATTGGATTACTTTCGATCAATATTCTTTTGGCAACGAGATAGCGAGAGAAAGAAATATCGGCTGGCTAAATGAAGTGTGGTTTACCGTCCCAAGGACCAAGGCGGGTTGGGAATTCATGACCTTGAGGTTAAGAATAGGGCCCTCCTTGGCAAATGGTTATTTAAGTTGTTGACCGAAGATGGTGTATGGCAAACCCTCCTTAGGAGAAAATATGTGGGTTCTACGCGATATCCTAGGTATACTGGAAGCCTGGGGACTCTCATTTTTGGGCGGGATTAATGGCAACAAAGAAATATTTCTTCCGCTATGGGTCCTTCTCAATTAAGAATGGCTCGGAAATTAGATTCTGGGAGGATAAGTGGTTAGGTAATGCTACTCTCCGGGAACAACATCCAGCTCTATACAATATTGTACGTCACAAGGGTGATACTATTGCCAAGGTTTTGGAATCATTTCCGCCCAATGTGACGTTTAGAAGGGATTTAATTGGACCTAGACTCCTATCGTGGAACATATTACTTCAACGATTATCCACGGTACAGTTGTCACAGGGGTCCGATTTATTTCGTTGGAACCTACATGGAAATGGGCAATTTTCAGTGGAGTCTATGTATAGAGCTTTGATTCAGTCTGACGTGCCAGTTGATAATAATAAGAAGATCTGGAAGATGAAGATACCTCTTAAGAATAAAATCTTTGCATGGTATCTTCGTCGCGGAGTCATTCTTACTAAAGATAACCTTATTAAGAGGAATTGACATGGAAGTACGCAATGTGTATTTTGTCCGCATGATGAGACAATAAAACATTTGTTCTTCCAATGTAAATTGGCTCGTTCTATATGGTCAGTCATCCAAATAGTTTCTGGCTTGTACCCTCCTTGTAGTGTTGCTAATATATTTGGCAACTGGTTACATGGGATTGATCACAAGTTCAGAATTCTACTTATGGTGGGAGCGCTTGCGGTGATTTGGTCGCTTTGGCTATGTAGAAATGATAAGATTTTTAACGATAAAAGTACTTCGTTTATGCAGGTTATCTACAGATGTACTGGGACGCTTCATTTATGGTCCTCTCTACAACAAGTGGAGAATCGAGACCTGTTTACGGAGGTGTGTACACGATTGAAGCCTACGGCGAGGGATACTTTTACCCAACATGGGTAGCAGCATGATCTTAGGATTGGGCCACCGACGATTTAGGCGCTATACAAATATACATTTTTCTTTGTATTTCGCCTTGCTTTTTTATTTTATTATTCGCTTGTCGTGAGGACATTATTGGCTGTGTGCATCTTAGTTATGCAGAGGCCAGGTGTTACTTAAACCTTTTAAGTAATAAAGCGCCCCTTTTCGAAAAAATCTATGGGTGACTCGCATCTAGGAGCTAGTGCACATGTCGTGCACATTTTTTTTCTAGGATTTGTAGAAAGATCGTATGTTAAGAAAGTCAATGTTAATTCATTTGCCACTTGTGTATTTTCTCTGTATTTTAAAAAATTAAACATGACTACGTGACACTACTGGGAAAAGCCTTATAGGTAAACTCAAATGAGTGGCGGGCACTGCGTAGCACCCGCCACGACTAATTTCAAAACTAGCGGTGGCAGGTACAAAACAGCTCTCTCCACTGCAGATGCAATAGAAACGGCGGGCAGTAAATATGACCCACCACAAGTATATATGCTCCCCTAGGTGTGCCTGCATGCTAAAATTGAGTAGTGGCGGGCAACTATATGCACCCGCCACTGCAACTTGAGCTAACAGTGGTGGGCTGTACGTACTGCCCGCCACAAAGACATAGATTTTATATATCCAGAAGTTAGCACTGGCGAGTAGTATGTACTGCCCGCCAGAAGAACTTTTAACCCCAAAAAATTGCCAAGTAAGTTGTATGTAATAGGAAGTTTCGAGTGCCAGCCGTTGCTATTTGCCGTGGCGGGCATTTGCCATACATGTCACTGTTATTGCCGGCCCTAGTGCCGATTCAATTTCCATTCAAAACCGCATCTGGAAACTCAAACTCTCTCCACTCTTCTAAATCCGGCCCAACCCTGTCGCTGTCCTCTACCGCGCCCGCCCTACTCCGTTGCAGCCCGCTCCTCTTGCCGCCACCGATGTCCTCCACCATGGCCAGCCCCCCTCGCAACCGCCCCCGTCCTCCACCGTGGCCGCCCTTCTCCGTTGCGGCCCTCATCCTCCCTCGTAGCCCCCTCGCCATGACCGCCCTCGTTCGCCTGTGCCATCGTCCACCGCGGCCGCCGTCCGCCACCGTGACCGTCTTCGTCCGTCGAGGCCGTCCTCGTCCGTCGAGGCCTTCGTCCCTAGAGGCTGCTTTCCTTCATGTTCCCCTAACACGATGGCCTCCACCAGCAGCAGAGGGCTGACACCACCGCTGCCAGGCAATGCCTCCTCAATCGAGGCCACCAATCCGTCGCCCGCATCGTGCTCCAACAGTGTGCAGGTAATTAAATTTGATTTGTGTTAGAATGTAGATCAATGTTAGTGTTTATATGCACGTTAATATAGACTGTAGATGACATGCCAAATAGATCTTGAGTGGTTGTTTAGTTGAGGAAGGGAGACAACTACTTAAGTTTGGACGTGATTACTCTATAGCACATGTTAGGAGAAGCAAAAATAATGTAGATTGGCACCCCTCGCCACGGTTGCCCTCGTCCGCCATGGCCTATACGAAATTGGCACTCTTTGCCAAGAGGATTCTATGAACCACCTTGATAGAAATGAAATTAATATATTCACAAAAAACATATAGATTGTAGATGAATTGATTAACAGGGCTTCAAAGGAGTGTCTAAAATATCACGAAACATTGATTAATTTCTGTTTTGCAACAATTTTGACACTCAAAGTTTACATTCTTTAGCAGAAGTCATGCCCAAATTCTTTGGCTATCCATACTCTATATTATTGGTCGATGTAGAACACATACTCAAAAAATATATAAATCATTGTAATACGCACTCTAAAAATTATATAAATCATTGTAATACTTACTTTAAAAAAGACCCTATTCTAAAAAATTATATAAATCATTGTAATATGTAGTTAAAAAAGAACTTCTTGTACAAAATTATATAAATTATTGTAATACATAGTTAAAAAAGAACTTATTCTAACAAAATCTAAAAAAAATCAATGGTTCTAGTCTTCATCTTCCGAATCGAAATCTTCATCAGAACTTAATACTTGGCTTCCAACTGGCGTAATAGATTTGAATATCAACTCATTTCTTGCCTATTGTTTTCAGGAATAACAAGTATTACTACCCACCCCTCAACATCTATCTCATGTTGACTTACAAAATTACTCCATAAAGGACAGCTAATTTTGAGACGGTCATGTCTTTTAACATGATATTCAACTTCTGTTGATTGTTGTGTTTGTCGGCTCATTTACAGTAAAACTGAACCATATTGTTGTAGAGCAAGGCTCCCAACCTATTGATCTATGTATTACCAGCATTAAAAAAGGATAAATTTTATTAAAATGTGAAGTGATGAGATTGCATTTTACATATTGTATATTACTTACCAAATGATTACCAGACATGTCTGTAGCTTTAAAGCAATGGATCTGCGCAGGATAGTCCTCATTCGTCTGTAATATAGTGTGCATGTTGTTGCATTGCCTTTGTGTTAGGTTAAACTCGTTGCTGTATGCAACATGTCTTTCTCCTTCGACAAATACGTCATATTTATGAATTTAAAAAATTGAACAATTGTTAATTATATAAAAGTATTACTAAATAAAAACTAATATAAAACAATATGTACTTACTAATTATATCCTCTGGTTCACCATTTGGAAGTATTAGGGACATATATATCACAAAATTTCTACAGTTGTAGCAAAAATATATCGTGTCTCCTCTTCTTATATCGTCGTCGTAGCAAAAGCAATCTCATCCAATGCCACTTATACGAATTCTATCTCCATTATCTCTCACACACATCCTGTAGCTTGATCCATGAGAAGTCTCGCCTGTGAAATAGCGTTGTTCGATGTAGTACCTAAATTGCTTAACGCCTCGGCAAGGTATATTCTACACATAATTAGTGTACGTAGTAACTTACACCTCAATTTGATATACAATACAGTTACATATCACATTACATACGGAAAAATGTTGACTCACAATCCCATAAAGATGACTGTGTCGAACCATCACTCATAATTGTGGTACTTGTTCATGATCTAAGGTGCACGGTATTACACTAGTACCACAAACGACGCAGACATTAGCCATTTGAACCCGGAATAGTTACATTCAACTGTGTTAGAACACATCGAATATTAATTTAGTACATACAAAATATAAAGTAAATATGTTACCTTGGAGTACTCGTGAATTTTTCTTGATAGAAGGCAAGCAACCAATTTGTGTGATACACTCTTACCTCCGATAATCCACTTCTGAGCCTGGCTCAGCTGCACCTGCCCTGTCGAAAAAAAATCAAATACTAGAAAAAAATCCAAAAAAATTGTGGTATAGATAAATTGATGCTGTCCGCTCCAATTTTCAACTCATTTGGACATCTGGGTAGCTCTCGGCAAAAAAGACAAATTCGAGGTCTGTAAAATGGGTTACTATTCACGCACTATTCTAACCCAATTTATCTTTTTTGCTGAGAGCTGCTCAGATGTCCAAATGAGTTGAAAATTGGAGAGGGCCTCGCGAATAAATTTATCTATCTACCACAGCACCGCACCACAACGTGGGCAACCAAGCGAACTGCAAGCCGGCGGCGCCCTATCCTCAACTGAATGCCGGTGATGGGAGACAAGATTGAGATGCCCATGGCGGCACCTGCGGGCATAAGGGAGATGAAGTTGCAGCCCACCACCACCACACCCCCAGCGGTCGAAGTCCAGCGGGCCGCGCGTGGCATGGCGCGCAGGCCTGGTTGCCCGGATCCAGGGGCGCGCGGTCAGGAGGGGCAGGATGAGACGGACGGCGATGGAGGATGGTGGTCGGGGTCAACACGAGATGCACTGAAACGCATGCACTCAACGAACGCACTGCACGCACGAGCGCCACCGAGCTGCACCACGAGCGCCACCGAACTGCAGAGAGTCCTCTCGCCCAGGAGCCACCAGAGGCATGAGCGACCTGGACCCATCAGCCGTCAAGTCCAGGATGGGGAGGAGGCCGGACGGGGGAGCTGCCCCGGCCGCAGCGGCGGGGGTCCAGGCGGGACGCGATGGAGGCGAATCCCACCGGATCCAGCACAGGGAGAGGTTGCTGTGGCGGGGCGATCGCCATGGATGGGGAGGAGGCAGTGGTGCTGGCCGGAGGGGGTGGACCGGAGGGGCTGGATCCGGCGGCGGGGCGTCGCGGGTGTCCGGTGGGGCATGGATCCGGCGCGGCGGGGTGGTGGGGCGGTGGCGCGGCGGGGCTCGCCAGGGTGGGCGCGGTGGAGGAAGGTGGGGGCGAGGCGGGGGAAAGGTGGGAGAAGGTGAGGTGGTGCTCTGGCGGCGGCGACGCCGGTAGAAGGTGGAGGGAGGTGGGGGTTTGGATCGGGGGAAGAGGGAGGTGGGTGTCGTGCGGGAGCTGGGGGTGGGCTTTGTCAGTGGCAGTGGGGTGGTTCGGTTCGCGGTGCGGTACGGAGAGAGGTGTTAGCAGAATAAGCGATTCGGTGTGCAGAATAAGACTCTTAAGGGTGTTATCATAATAGTATATATATATATATATATATATATATATATATATATATATATATATATATATATATATATATATATATTGTTACTATCCATCATCCAGAGTGCAGAATAAGTTATTCTTCACCCGAGGTAATCTTACGATCATTTCATAATTAAATTACGTTTAGAATTCAAATAGTTACATTCCTATTGATTCACTACGTAAAATTTGACATAAAAAAAATAAAAATATAGGTCATAAGACAAGAAAATTTGTAGTTTATGTGTATTTTAGACTATGTTTTTACGTTTGTAATTTTACGTAACATAAAATATTTTTTACGGCGATTATATATTTTTTTACGGTCTCTTTTTACGTCGGAAATAAGACAAAACTTACGGAACTTAAAATTACGATGCATTGATGGTAAAATAGAGGGGAGTGAAGAATAACTATTCCTCAACCAGGGTGATGAATAGCGCAATCGTAGATAGATTTTGCTCTTGAAGGCCTTCCCGGTTTGCATCCCAAACTCCGTGGCAATCTGAACCCAATTTGGACCATGGAAATATGCCCCCCCCCCGGCCGCCCCGCCGGCGTTGGTGATCACAGGTATGCCAATTTTTTAGGTGCCGTCCAGATCGATGGGCAAGTGGACCACATGCATGAACTCGGCCCTTCCCCAACAAGGATACGCTAAGCATGATAAGATTGCGAAACGACCGCCCACTTCATAAAGTCATCTTGCAGATCTACACATATTTCTTTGCAAGTGACCTCAACCTTGTAACAAGCACCTAGCCTCGTGTTGTCACACCAGAGGCTTGCTTCGTTCATTGCCTACCATTTTTAGTTAATATATGTTAAACCACATACTCAATTCCGTATCCTAAATATATGTTAAACCACCTAATCCACTTTTAGTTAGTATATGTTAAACCACAAACATTTTAGCTGCAACCCGTTTCACTATAAATAGAAGTAACTAATAGCCACAAACATTCTCACTATAAATAGCACGTAGCCTACTATCGCCACACTAGGGGTATGCATGCTTCATTCATTGCCAACCATTCCGTATGCTAAGGCGTTGTTTGGATAGGCAGTATATACAGAACGGGGTCTCCACAAACCAGGGAAACGGCGTAACAAACTAAAATCTCGTTTGGCCACTCAAGCTAATCCATGAATACAGAAAACTCGGCTTTCCAAAATCCCGAATTTTGGGTATATGGAAAAACTGCTAATAGTCGTTTTCCCATAAACGAGTTTTGCATAAACCGGATCCCAGCGTAGAGCAGAGCACGCGCTCGCCGGCGGCTGCGCATGGAGTCGTGCAGCATGGAGAAGAGGCGACAGGGCGTCAGGGAGGAGAGCAAGCGCTCGCCGGCGGCTGCGCATGGAGTCGTGCAGCATGGAGAAGAGGCGACAGGGCGTCAGGGAGGAGAGCAAGCGCTCGCCGGCGGCTGCGCATGGAGTCGTGCAGGATGGAAAAGAGGCGACAGGGCGTCAGAGAGGAGAGCAAGCGCTCGCCGGCGGCTGCGCATGGAGTCGTGCGGGATGGAGAAGAGGCGACAGGGCGTCAGGGAGGAGAGCAAGCGCTCGCCGGCGGCTGCGTGCGGAGTCATGCAGGACTGAGGGGACGCGACGAGGGCGGTTGGCCCGACGATCTCGGGAGCAGAGCAGGCGCTCATCGGCGGCTGTGCGCCGAATCATGCAGGACGGAGGCGACGCGATGAGGGCAGTTGGTACACGACCTTAGGGAGTAGCGCAAGCGCTCGCCGGCGGCTGTGCACGGAGTCGCCTAGACGGATGGGAATGCGACGAGGAAAGCCCGGGCCGACGATCTCGTAGACCGGGGAAAGCATGAAGGGAAACACAGCAGCAGCCGGATGGAGGATTCATACGCTGCCGAGTTTGGAAGCCTCGTCAATGGACAATGGGGAAGAAGGTCACGGGTGATGTGTAGGATAAGATGTTTGCTATCCAAACAAAAAACTCTACGGACCTGGTTTATTGATTTTTTAACCAAAACAAAGTTCTCTGTAAACGCGTTTTTCACAAAACGAATAGCAAAACCAGTTTTCCTAGAAATCAGCTAAAAACTCATTTTCTATAATCCCATGACTAATCCTCATTATCCAAACAACGCCTAAATGAATGATAAGCCAGACAACCTATTTTTGTTTGAACCACACGTAATCATATATGCCTAATTAAGTATAAATAGAGACAACAACGCTGCGCAGGGTGAGAGGTAAGAGAGTGTTGCATTTCGGCGCCCAGGCTCATTTGCACCCGGTCAGAAAAATAAAAATAAATCCTAGAAAAATTCAAAAAAAATCCAATTTTTGTGTGGTAGATAAATAAATTTATCCGTGAGGTCTTGTCCAATTTTCAACTCATATGGACATCTGAGCAGCTCTCGGCAAAAAGATAAATTGGGTCAGAACAGTGCGTGAATACTAACCCATTTTATAGACCCTGAATTTTTCTTTTTTGCCGAGAGCTACTCAGATATCCAAATGAGTTGAAAATTGGAGCGGACAGCATAAATTTATTTACCACACAATTTGTTTTTTGATTTTTTTTCTAGTATTTGATTTGATTTTTTTTCGACAGGGCAGGTGCAGCTGAGCCAGGGCTCAGAAGTGGATTATCGGAGGTAAGAGTGTATCACACAAACTGGTTGCTTGCCTTCTATCAAGAAAAATTCACGAGTACTCCAAGGTAACATATTTACTTTATATTTTGTATGTACTAAACTAATATTTGATGTGTTCTAACACAGTTGAATGTGACTATTTTAGGTTCAAATGGCTAATGTCTGCGAGATTTATGGTACTAGTGTAATACCGTGCACCTTAGCTCATGAACAAGTACCACAATTCTGAGTGATGGTTCGACACAGTCATCTTTATGAGATTGTGAGTCAACATTTTTCCGTTTGTAATGTGATATGTAACTGTATTGTATATCAAATTGCGGTGTAAGTTACTACGTACACTAATTATGTGTAGAATATACTTTGCCAAGGAGTTAAGCAATTTAGATACTACATCGAACAACGCTATTTCACAGCCGAGACTTCTCATGGATCAAGCTACAGGATGTGTGTGAGAGATAATGGAGATAGAATTCGTACAAGTGGCATTGGATGAGATTGCTTTTGCTACGACGACGATATAAGAAGAGGAGACACGATATATTTTTGCTACAACTGTAGAGATTTTGTGATGTATATGTCCCTAATACTTCCAAATGGTGAACCGAAGGATATAATTAGTAAGTACATATTGTTTTTTATTAGTTTTTTATTTAGTAATACTTTTATATAATTAACAATTGTTCAATTTTTTAAATTCATAAAGATGACGTATTTGACGAAGGAGAAAGACATGTTGCATACAGCAATGAGTTTAATCTAACACAAAGGCAACGCAACAACATGCACACTATATTACAGACGAATGAGGACTATCCTGCGCAGATCCATTATTGCTTTACAGCTACGGACATGTCTGATAATAATTTGGTAAGTAATATACAGTATGTAAAATGCAATCTCATCACTTCACATTTTAATAAATTTTATCCTTTTTTAATGCTGGTAATACATAATTTTTTAGAATAGAATCTTTTTTAAGGTAAGTATTACAATGATTTATGTAATTTTTAGAGTGTGTATTACAATGATTTATATATATTTTGAGTATGTGTTCTACATCGACCAATAATATAGAGTATGGATGGACAAAGAATTTGGGCATGACTTCTGCTAAAGAATGAAAACATTGAGTGTCAAAAATGTTGTGAAACAGAAATTAATCAATGTTTCGTGATATTCTAGACGCTCCTTTGAAGCTCTGTTGATCAATTCATCTACAATCTATATCTTTTTTGTGAAAATATTAATTTCATTTCTATCAAGGTGGTTCATAGAATCCTCTTGGCAAAGAGTGCCAATTTCGTCTAGGCCTTGGCAGACGTGGGCAACCGTGGTGAGGGGTGCCAATCTACATTATTTTTGCTTCTCCTAACATGTGCTATAGAGTAATCATGTCCAGACTTAAGTAGTTGTTTCCCTTCCTCAACTAAACAGCCATTCGAGATCTATTTGGCGTGTCATCTACAATATATATTAACGTGCATATAAACACCAGCATTAATCTACATTCTAACACGAATCAAATTTAATTACCTGCACACTGTTGGAGCATGATGCGGACAACGGATCGGTGGCCTCGATTGAGCAGGCATTGCCTGATAGCGGTGGTATCAGCACCCCGCTGCTGGTGGAGGCCATCGTGTTCGGGGAACATGAAGGAGAGCAGCCTCTAGGGACGAAGGCCTCGACGGATGAGGGAGGCCTCGGCGGACGAAGACGATCATGATGGCGGACGGCGGCCGCGGTGGACGAAGGCACCGGCGAACGAGGGCGGTCATGGCGAGGGGGTTGCGAGGGAGGACGGGGGCCCCAACAGAGAAGGGCGGCCATAGTGGAGGACGGGGGCGGTTGCGAGGGAGGCTGGCCATGGTGGAGGACGTCGGTGGCGGCGAGAGGAGTGGGCTGCGACGGAGTAGGGCTAGCGGGTAGAGGACAACGATGTGGTTGGGCTGGATTCAGAAGAGTGGAGAGATTTTTACTTTCCATATCCGGTTTTGGGTGGAAATCGAATCGGCGCCGGGGCCGGCAATAACAGTGACATGTATTGGCAAATGCCCGCCACGCCAAAAAGCAACGGCTGGCACTCGAACTTCCGATTACATACAACCTACTTGGCAATTTTTGGTGGTTAAAAGTTCTTCTGGCGGGTACATACTACCTGCCTGTGCTAACTTCTGGATATATAAAATCTAAGTCTTTGTGGTGGCAGTACGTACAACCCGCCACTGTTGGCTCAAGTTGCAGTGGCGGGTGCATGTAGTTGCCCGCCACTACTCACTTTCAGGACGCGGGCACACCTAGGGAAGCATACTTGTGGTGGGTCATATTTACCGCCCGCCACTGCTATTGCATCTCTAGTGGAGAGCGTTGTTTGGTAGCCGCCACCGCTAGTTTTTGAAATTAGTATAAGGCTTTTCCTAGTAGTGTCGCGTAGTCATGTTTAAAATTTTCAAACCACAGAGAAAATACATAGGTCGCAAATGAATTAACTTAGACTTTCTTAACATACGATCTTTCTACAAATCCTAGAAAGCAGATGTGCACCACATGTCCTCTAGCTCCTAGATGTGAGTCACCCATAGATGTCATTCAAAACAAGTTCATGCTCAAATAGGTTGCACTGATTTGACAACTAGCAAAGTGGCCCGTCCAATGTGCGGGCTAGTATTTTATAAAGTGGTATCACATTCACAAATATGAGCCTTTTTCAAGCATAGTTTTGTCTTGGATATGTTTGATTTAATCACTGATATATTAATATATATGTTATGTAGTAATCTACCGCGTTGTTATCCATGTTGTACTAACTCTTTTTGTAATCAATAATTTATCTTTTCACCCGCAAATAATAATAAGTTCTATAGAGGATGACCGTTGTTATCCATGGAAACACGCGGAGGAAAGGGATGCATTTGTCCTGTAGAGGATGGCTAGTCCTTATCAACTCCATGGGTTCTAAGTTCTAACATGATTCTTTACATGATGTCTTTCTTCTAATCGTCA
Organism: Triticum aestivum; assembly: GCF_018294505.1. Lineage (NCBI taxonomy): Eukaryota > Viridiplantae > Streptophyta > Magnoliopsida > Poales > Poaceae > Triticum > Triticum aestivum. The sequence continues at coordinate 592,061,344 of NC_057809.1, read as the reverse complement.
AAATAAAGTTCAATGTGCGGGTGCTTATTATTGATAGTTTTAATGCGCGTGACACATGCTGAAGCGGAGACACTTCAATATTATTCTTGCCTCCTCTGTAGTTTGTACTACTAATGCTGAAGAGTGACGACACCATTGAGTGTGCGCATAGTTTCCAACCCATTAGCATTCTTGTTGGACACGCCTTCTAATCTAGTGGTCTCCGAATGCCATGCGGATTGCTTCGTTGGCAAGCTACTTAAAGTGGGCGTTTGGTGGTAACATGTTTTCTTTAAACCTTTATTATCATAGCATGGAATTTGTAGGAACACTATAATTTAAGTCCTGATCGGTCACTTGTTGCAGCTTGTAGAGTTCATCGCTAGCAAAAAGAATAGTCAACACAACATGGAAATAGTTGCAATTCTCAAACTTACATGCTGATGGAGGTCCGGTCAGTGGGGTGACGTAGAGCAAGATCGAGAGCATGGGAAGCAGAGGTATGTAGAGAAACTCCTGTGGGCCGGTCTGAAGAACGGAGAAGGGTCTGAAGAACAGAGAACATGACACAGCTCCGACCAAGTAGAGCACAATGGAGAACTTCCATAGTTCTGATGTTTGCCTGTCGCGAGCTGTCGCTATGTAATTAAGTCAAAAAGTTAATTAATTCTCTAATCTGTATCCAGGAAAATATTAATCATCCAGCACATTTAGCTGCCTCCAGGAGAAGGAATCTTCAACTCGTTTCTACCACAGAGTAGGTAAAATTCTAGACACCAAAATAGCATGAAATTAAAGTTCCTGACAGAAGCCCCAACAGGTCAACACACGAGACAAAGGTTCTTTGAGGCCCTGACAGCAATCAAGCAGCAATTATATATCAGGCATTTAGCTGTGCAAGTAATGTCAGACAAAACACAATTGTGACACAAAAAACAGGTGCAACTTAAGATTTACCACCAAATGCGCAGCAGAGATAAAAAAAATAGCCTTTTGGGTAGAGATCAACGGAATAACAATTCAATAACAACATTACAATAAAAAACAAGACTTGGTTCAGAGAGCAAGATGAATACAACGACGCACATAGACGAATAATATAACACTTTCAGGAAACTAAATAAATAACGAGAGATAGATCGCATGATAGCTGGCCATGCACAGCGGCTGGAGATCCTCATCCCGCCAGGCTTACATGGGAGGGAAAGGACTCGAACTGAACCCCAGATCGGAGAATTGCGTTTCCATCATCATATCACCGCCGGAGAAGCCGGCGCCGTCGTGGCTGGCATTGCCACCGTAGACCTGGGTGCCGACGTCCCCACCGGAGCTCACCATGTCAAGCCAGCCTTCCTCCTCCTGCGGTGACGCCAGATACAGCGGCGGAGACCCCATGTCGATGTTGTCGGTGCTGACGCATGGAGCTGGCGGTGGCGCCTGGACATGGTTTTTTGCCATGCGTTCGCCGAGGCTCTTGAGGAGCTCGTCCACCATCCAGCCAACGCGGGCGAGCTCCTCAGCGCTGAGCTCAACGAGGCCTGGGTGGTTGCCGTGCATGATGTTGTAAAGGAGGTACCTGATCTCGCTGTCCTGGCACTCGCGGCGAGCCTTGTCGACCTGGTCCCGGAGCTTGGCGATGCGCTGGGTGAGGAATGCCTCCTGGTCCAGCGTCTTCTTGCAATGCCCCAGCTCCGGCATGCTCTTGAATTCATTCAGGATATCCACCGCCTCGGCGTGGGAAGGGAACACCTGAGGCTCCGCCTCGCCCTCGCCGTACACCACCAGGCAGGTCTTGACATCGCACATGGTGCCCAGCTCGGTCGCCTTTTTCATCAGGCTCCCGAGACGATTCCTGAACCTAGTGCGCCGGGCGGAGTCCTTGGCGATGTACTGCAGGGTCACCTTCTTGCGAGCCATTGCCGGCAAAGGGATAAAACTAGCCAAGGTAAGAAAAGTTGCTGGTTTAGGCAGGGAGGAGGGGTAGATTTATAGTGGCGAGATCGCCAAGGAATTAATTTCATGATATGGCAAGAGATTGGGAGAATATTGCATAAGATTTACTGCCTTAATTGTGCCCATATGTAATTTTGGCACCCATTTAAACCGTCCTTTTTAACTTTGTATATTTGGCGTCCATTTAAACCTTTTAAATTTACGCGTGTGTGACAGTTGGCCCCTTGTATAGCGAGAGCGCGGCAAATTGTACGCGCGCAGATGGTTTCCACGCGACGTAACGGTTCGTTTTGCAATGCTTCATGTGCGACGGATGTCATCGCACTAAGCGCGTCAAGCCGTGCAAATGAATAGAGCGAGCACAAGTCTCCGTTGCTCCTATCCAACACGCAAAAAGAAAGACATTATTAACCAGCAACCTGAAAAGCCATCGATGATGTTTGTAACACACGCCGCATATTAAGCGAAAAAGTAAACATCTAGGGCCGATAAAGGGGTTCATAACCATAAGTAGTCATTCATTATCGCTAGTGGGTCAATTGCACCAACGGGCCTGTCTTTGGTACTATACACACAACTTGCGCGCCAAATTGGTCACCCGCAGTGCTTATTTTCGCCCCACGTAGTATATGATGGGAGGAAACGACTTGTTCAGAATACCACAACCTTTGAGTTGTTGGAGAACATAAGACCACCTTCCTTGCAGTGGTTATTTTCATTCCACCTAGTATATGCCCGGAGAACCCGACTTTCTCATAATACCACAATCTTTGAGTTGTAGGAGACCATATGACCACCTTCCAAACAAGAAACACCGTGTTTCCTTCACCAGGCTGGTGCTTATGCATTGAACATCTAACCCCGAGTGTACCATTAGGATGAAGTAGGCCCCGTGCGACTTTTCCCCTACTAAAGTATTCTGCGGTAACTTCTGGACTACCGCTAAGTTGAACTTGGATAGGCTCGATGGAGAGCAGTCAAGGAAGGAGGATATGAACCCAGTACCCATCACATGATAGGAGGTTCACATGTAGAAAAACTAGTGCAATGGCCAACACCTTTTCAGTGGTCTCCCTCGCCTCCCAAAATATGTGATCTACTTTTGCTTTTGTAAATTTGTCCATGTAATGAGGTCATTCAGAAGCCTGGGGAAGGGGTGGAAGCGTGACTACCATCATCTTTACTATGGGACTCTGAGAGCGATGGGAGCCTCTTCCCCATTGTGGAGGGTCTGGCCGCCTAGGAGGATGATAACTCAACCCCAATCTCAGTACGAATGAATTATTTCTTAAATTTCATGGTTGTTAGCCTGTGAGACAACCTGATATGGTCCTCCTTTACACCGAGAAAATGTGGCATCCAAGTGTTGGGCTTATAGTTGGACGGTACTCAGCTCATCACGATGCTAGAGTTCCCCATCCCCATGCCCATGCGTGCCACCCATTGTTGGTTGAGGTTGACCATGACCAAGCACAGATCCAGTGATCCGGTGATCTGGTGATCTCTAGATCCGGTGATCCCAGATTTGTGTTCAGCATTGCCATATGTAATTTTGATATGGCGTCAGATTGAAATAATATTTCATTAGATTTTCTACCTTAATTGTGTCCATATGTAATTTTGGCACACATTTAACACTTCCTTATATAACTTTGTATATTTGGTGTCCATTTAAATATTTTAAATTTACGTGCACGGACGACTGTTGGCCCCTTATATTGTGGGAGCGTAAAAAATCGTATACACGCGAATAGTTTCCATGTGATGTAGCAAGTCATGTTTGAACGCTTCTTGTGCGACGCACGTCATCTCGCTGAACTCATCAAGCCGTGAATATGAATGGGCCGACACATGTCATCTCAGAGAGCTCATCAATCCATCAACGGTGTTTATAGCATATGCCGAGTTAAGACAAAAAAAAATTAACTTCTACAGGAAAAATAGAGCCCATTAGTAAGGATTCCCTACCGATAACGAGCCAAGTGCACCAACGGACTCGTTATTAATAAATATGCACAACTTACACGCCAAATTGGTGACCCTCACTCATTATTTTCATCCCATCTCACAACCTAGACCAGTACCGGGCTCCCAGCTCAATGCAACTACATACTGCGTACAAAAATTATTAAACTTCTCTTTGCTGCCCCAGTATGATGCCCTCGAGGCCTCTTGCACTCTTCGGATACCACAATCAGAACTCTCCTATACCCCATTGTACATGAGCCACCACAGCCTCTCCCCTACCAGAGCCCCTCTCCCCATATCCGAGAAAGTGAACCTAGGTCTCGGATCCAGACTGTTGGATGTCACATACCCCTCAAGCATGTGGCCTCCACTAGTAGTGAGATCGGTGGTTGTATAGCTTGATGTGATGAGTAGTGGGAGTGTCTTAGGTGCCCAGTGGCTTGCGGTGGGAGCACTTGCACCAATGTGCAGGTTTTCTGAGTCGTGCTGCAATGACGTGTAGAGGAACCTACAGATGTCAAGATCCCAAGGCTGATGCCTCCAAGCAATCGACTTTTCCCCGTGTGGCCACCCACTAACAGACCTGCCTCCTGCAACCTTCCCGAACTAGATTCACATGCCTTGATGGTGACAGCAAGGCGATCAGCAACATCGAGTAGTTATTAGAGAGACGTGGCATGGTGCTCCACCTGTCGGACAACATCACATCACTGACTGGAAAAAGTTACGACCATTCATTGGTATAGTACACACAACACTAATAGGGTAAAACTGATGGTACTCAGAGGTGATTCCCAACATTGATAATGAGTTTAAAAAGCAAGATTCTAATACCAATAATACAAAATTCACCCTCTAATCCGCCACCCTCTCCCAAACTGGCAACGCCTTAACCCCCACCCCCACCCCCAACACATGAACACAACACACACATGTTGTCCCACTCTCATCCACCGGAGCCCCCCTTGGCCCCCTCCACTAGAGCCCCCCGCTTCTCTCACACGAAGCCCCTGAACCCCTTTCTCAAATGTGGGGGACTCACCTCCCAGATCTAGGAGTCTTTGAGTCCCCCTCCCCACCCGAGTGTTGCACCCCTTCAATCATCCCTCCACCACCCATGGAGTACTCAGTGGTGGTGCGAGTGGGAGTAGTGTGCTACCGGGAAGCAACACATGTTCCAACGGCTCGTTGTTAAGCACATTGTGTTTCTAATGTTGTGCCAAAATTTCCATATATGTGAACTGGATGTGGTTCCATATATTCAGGGTTGAATATGCTTCCACTAGCAGTAGTACTCACACTATTAATAGTGAATGAGTTCTTTCTCACATTCTGCGGTTGTCAGCCTATGAGACAACCTGAGATTGTCCTCCTCTATATCAAGCGCTGGACTTCTGCTTGGGCGAGGCTTCGCTGTCCACGAAGATGGAGGGTCTCCATCTCCAAGTGTGTTTATATTGGATGAATCGCCCAAGGATTAATTACAAGATATGGTATCAAATTGGAAGAATATTGCATAAGATTTACTCCCTTAATTGTGCCCATATGTAATTTTGGCACCCATTTAAACTTTCCTTTAATAACTTTGTAAATTTGGCGTCCATTTAAAACTTCTAAATTTACACGTTCAACCGATGGCACCTTGTATCTCAAGAGCACGACATATTGTACGCATGCAAATGGTTTCCACACAACATAACAGTTCGCTTTGGAATGCTTCATGTGTGACACACATCATCCCACTGAGCTCGATCATCAAGGCGCACAAATGAGTTGAGTGAGCACAAGTCAATGTTGCTCCTATCCAACAGGTCAAAGAAAGACATTATTAACCAGCGACCTGAAAAGCCATGGATGATGTTTGTAACATATGCCCTATTAAGTGAAAAAAGTAAGCATATAGGGCCTAAAATAGGGTCCATAACCATAAGTAGTGATTCCTTATCGCTAGTGGGTCAATTGCACCTACGTACATGTGACTCGTATGATATGTACAACTTACGCACGAAAGTGGTGAGCCGAAGTGGTTATTTTTATCCCTCCTAGCATATGCCGGCCGGGAGGACCCAACTTGCTCGGAATAGCATATGCCGGCCGGGAGGACCCAACTTGCTCAGAATAGCACAACCAAAGTGGTGAGCCGAAGTGGTTATTTTCGGGCTGTAGTTAGTCTCTGATGACCAGGGCATGACCGGGTAGCAAGGGTGGTTAGGCTAGTACCTGGACCGAAAGGACATGTGGCTCAGCCATAGTTGCTCGAAAGAGTGTGTGTCCGGGAGCTTAAAAAAGCCTAATGCCATGACATGCGCAAAAGGACGGGTCGACTCGAGCAACCCAAGTAGGAACACCCAAGTAACAACACAACGAGGCAACCAACCTACAAAGCTACCTCCCAAAGGCTGGTTTGGCTTATGTTTTAATTTCCATTTGGTCATTCACATCTGATCATTTATATTGTGTCCGTGTGTATTATTACTCATGCTAATGGCCTTTGGGGATGATTTATAGAACAAACATGTGCTGACGTGCTGCCCATAGTGTTTCTTAACTTCCTGGCTTCAGTTTCAAATTAAGCAATGGGTCATCTAGTGAAGATAAAATATGGAGCAAATAAAAGGCTTGCACACTTTTGCTTCTTATTTGGTTCTTGTTGGCTGAATACAACTAAAATTTACATGAAAATGTGACAAAACTAAACCATAACTCATCTATGTGATCATTCCAACTGACAATAAATTAAAACAGGAAATTCATTTGGCCATCTTTTTATAAAACCATAAGTCCAAAGTTTGTATAAAATAATAAAGCATTTCAAATATTTTTTTATTTAAGATTCTTTTTCACATGGTCAAATATTATAATATACATTCTCTCACATCAAAAATAGATATCTATAATATTTTGAGAACTTCAATTTATATTTTTTTTAAATCCGTGAAAACCATGATAATATTATCACAGCGAATGGACATGTAGCCTAGTGGTTACATTGACCTTAGTAGCACCCCAGGTCATGGGTTCGACTCCCAGTGGGAGCGGATTAAACAGGTGTGGGCAAAAAATTCCAGAATAAAAGGACTATAGGGTTGTTGCTCTACAGTAAATATTATCTCATCTATATATTTGAGCCCAAAATTCTTCCAAATTTATCCAAGCTTTATAATGGAGCTCAAAACCTTCCCTAGTAAGGACATCACATAGTCATGTTTAAAATTTCCAAAGTACATAGAAAATACACAAAAGGCAAATTAATTAACATAGACTTGCTTAACATAAGATCTATCTAACAATCCAAGAAAAACGATATGCACCATATGCCCCGTAGATCCTAGATGCAAGTCACCCATAGATGTCATTCAAAACAAGTTCATGCTCAAATAGGTTGCACTGTTTTTGACTACTAGCAAAGTGGCCCGTCCGATGTGAAGGCTAGAAATCTATAAAGTGGTATCACATTCACAAATATGAGCCTTTTCCGAGCATAGTTTTGACTTGGGTATGTTTGATTTAATCACGGGTATATTAATATATATGTTATGTAGTAATCTACTATGTTGTTATGCATAGTGTACTAACCTTTTTTTGTAATCAATGATTCTTATTTGTACCAGCAAATAATAATAATAATAATAGTTTCTATTTGTGTCAGTTTCTAGCCTTTTGATCATAGTAATATTATATTAATAGCGTTAGAGTTTGATTTCGAAATACATGCGTTTATGCATCTGCTTCTGTAAATTAAGACAATGCAAACCATCCATACAAATTATTATGAAACGATGATTCTCATTTTTAATTGGATGCTTACAAAACAAGATTTAGTTGTACACTAACTCCCTAATCAAAGAATGTGTTCAATTTCCCAACATACTATTTTCATGTCTAGATGGCCACTTCATCTTGCTCCTGCTCATGTCTTTCTAGGAATGGTTACCGACATCCCCTTTTGTCATTGTGCTCTTGCTACACAATCGTGCGCACAATCCCAAGTATGTAATTTGAACTCTAATTTATCTTTCCCTTGTTGTAACTAATAATAAATTCATGAAAAAAATGGTTTGCATTGCGCGCGCGCACACACACACACACTGTGCTAGTGAATTCCTAATGGATCATTTTAAAAATCAAAATCATTGCAATAAAAGTTTAATAAAATTCACATGTTCAAAGAAAATTATTGTTGGCTCAATAATGAGATGTTTTCGTGAGAGAGATTCTTTAAAAACCCGCCAACTAAGAATTCGCAAAAGCATTGTAAAAAAATATAAATTTGGTACTGCAAGTTTTACTCACTGATCCAGCATCAACCTTGGTAATCATATGTTAGGTATCATAACTAGATTAGATTACTATAAACATATGTCTATGGCCGAGTAGCTGGATAATATTTTACTAATATAAACATATGTAATGACCTTTTTTACACCATATTAGTTCTTACATTCTCGACACATGCTCAAGCTATATATAATCATGCTGTCAAATTTTTACTATAATTTAATACATAATTTTAGGGCATGTACAATGATTGATCAGATGATTTTACCTTCTTTATTTCACACTACTTAGATAGGACAAAAAGGTCTGCAATACATTGCCTCTTAGTATCACCTGAATTCAATAACCGCTTATATGCGTCAAATAATATGTGTTGCCCAAATGTATTGAAATAAGGTGGGATGAAAATATTGAAGGAAATATGCCCTAGATGAAATAATAAAGTTATTATTTATTTCCTTATATAATGATAAATGTTTATTATTTATGCTAGAATTGTATTAACCGGAAACATGATACATGCACCTGTTTTGCCTACTAATGGCGCACTACAGGTGCGCCACTAGTATCACACCATTAGAATTTTTTACTAGTGGCGCACCACAGGTGCTGTTGGGGAACGTAGTAATTTCAAAAATTTCCTACGCACACGCAAGATCATGGTGATGCATAGCAACGAGAGGGGAGAGTGTTGCTTACGTACCCTCGTAGACCGACAGCGGAAGCGTTAGCACAACACGGTTGGTGTAGTCGTACGTCTTCACGGCCCGACCGATCAAGCACCGAAACTACGGCACCTCCGAGTTCTAGCACACGTTCAGCTCGATGACGATCCCCGGACTCCGATCCAGCAAAGTGTCGGGGAAGAGTTCCGTCAGCACGACGGCGTGGTGACGATCTTGATGTACTACTGTCGCAGGGCTTCGCCTAAGCACCGCTACAATATTACCGAGGATTATAGTGGAAGGGGGCACCGCACACGGCTAAGAATATGATCACGTGAATCAACTTGTGTGTCTAGGGGTGCCCCCTGTCCCCGTATATAAAGGAGCAGGGGGAGGTGCGGTCGGCCAGGAGGAGGGCGTGCCAGGAGGAGTCCTACTCCCACTGGGAGTAGGATTCCCCCCCTTTCCTAGTTGGAATAGGATTCGGCAGGGGGAAAGAGGAGAGAGAGAAGGAAGGGGGGGCGTCGCCCCCCTCTCCTTGTCCTATTCGGACTAGGGGGGAGGGGCGCGCGGCCCAGCCCTGGCCACCTCTCCTCTCTTCCACTAAAGCCCACTAAGGCCCATATACCTCCCGGGGTGGTTTCGGTAACCTCACGGTACTCCGGTAAAATCCCGATTTCACCCGGAACACTTCCGATATCCAAATATAGACTTCCAATATATCAATCTTTATGTCTCGACCATTTCGAGACTCCTCGTCATGTCCGTGATCACATCCGGGACTTCGAACAAACTTTGGTACATCAAAATGCATAAACTCATAATATAACTGTCATCAAAACCTTATTCGAGAACAATGTAGACATGACCAAGACACGTCTCTGGTCAATAACCAATAGCGGAACCTGGATGCTCATATTGGCTCCCACATATTCTACGAAGATCTTTATCGGTCAGACCGCATAACAACATACGTTGTTCCCTTTGTCATCGGTATGTTACTTGCCCAAGATTCGATCATCGGTATCTCAATACCTAGTTCAATCTCGTTACTGGCAAGTCTCTTTACTCGTTTCGTAATACATCATCTTGCAACTAACTCATTAGTTGTAATTCTTGCAAGGCTTATGTGTTGTGCATTACTGAGAGGGCCCAGAGATACCTCTCCGACAATCGGAGTGACAAATCCTAATCTCGAAATACGCCAACCCAACATGTACCTTTGGAGACACCTGTAGAGCTCCTTTATAATCACCCAGTTACGTTGTGACATTTGGTAGCACACAAAGTGTTCCTCCGGCAAACGGGAGTTGCATAATCTCATAGTCATAGGAACATGTATAAGTCAAGAAGAAAGCTAACGGAATGGGTCAAGTCAATCACATCATTCTCCTAATGATGTGATCCCATTAATCAAATAACAACTCTTTGTCTATGGTTAGGAAAAATAACCATCTTTGATTAACGAGCTAGTCAAGTAGAGGCATACTAGTGACACTCTGTTTGTCTATGTATTCACACATGTATTATGTTTCCGGTTAATACAATTCTAGCATGAATAATAAACATTTATCATGAAATAAGGAAATAAATAATAACTTTATTATTGCCTCTAGGGCATATTTCCTTCAGTCTCCCACTTGCACTAGAGTCAATAATCTAGTTCACATCACCATTTGATCTAACATCAATAGTTCACATCTTTATGTGGTTAACACCCATAGTTCACATCGATATGTGACCAACACCCAAAGGGTTTACTAGAGTCAGTAATCTAGTTCACATTGCTATGTGATTAACACCCAAAGAGTACTAAGGTGTGATAATGTTTTGCCTATGAAAGAAGTTTAGTCAACGGGTCTGCTATATTCAGATCCGTAAGTATTTTGCAATTTTCTATGTCTACAATGCTCTGCACGGAGCTACTTTAGCTAATTGCTCCCACTTTCAATATGTATCCAGATGAAGACTAAGAGTCATCCGGATTAGTGCCAAAACTTGTATCGACGTAACCCTTTTACGACGAACCTTTTGTCACCTCCATAATCGAGAAACATATCCTTATTCCACTAAGGATAATTTTGACCGCTGTCCAGTGATCTACTTCTAGATCACTATTGTACTCCCTTGACAAAATTAGTATGGGTATACAATAGGTCTGGTACATAGCATGACATACTCTATAGAACCTATGGCCAAGGCATAGGGAATGACTTTCATTCTCATTCTATTTTCTGCCGTGGTCGGGTTTTGAGTCTTACTCAATTTCACACCTTGTTACACATGCAAGAACTCTTTCTTTCACTGTTCCATTTTGAACTACTTCAAAATCTTGTCAAGGTATGTACTCATTGAAAAAACTTATCAAGCGTCTTGATCTATCTCTATAGATCTTGATGCTCAATGTGTAAGCAGCTTCACCGAGGTCTTTCTTTGGAAAACTTCTTTCAAAAAACTCCTTTATGCTTTGCAGAATAATTCTACATTATTTCCGATCAACAATATGTCATTCACATATACTTATCAGAAATGCTGTAGTGCTCCCACTCACTTTCTTGTAAATACAGGCTTCACCGCAAGTCTGTATAAAACTATATGCTTTGATCATCTCATCAAAGCGCATATTTTAACTCCGAGATGCTTGCACCAGTCCATAGATGGATCGCTGGAGCTTGCACATTTTGTTAGCACCTTTAGGATTGACAAAACCTTCTGGTTGCATCATATACAACTCTTCTTTAATAAATCCATTAAGGAATGCAGTTTTGTTTATCCATTTGCCAGATTTCATAAAATGCGGCAATTGCTAACATGATTCAGACAGACTTAAGCATAGATACGAGTGAGAAACTCTCATTGTAGTCAACACCTTGAACTTGTAGAAAACCTTTTTGGACAATTCTAGCTTTGTAGATAGTAACACTACTATCAGCGTCCGTCTTCCTCTTGAAGATCCATTTAATCTCAATGGCTTGCCGAACATCGGGCAAGTCAACCAAAGTCCATACTTTGTTCTCATACATGGATTTTATCTCAGATTTCATGGCCTTAAACCATTTTGCAGAATCTGGGCTTATCATCGCTTCCTCATAGTTCGTAGGTTCATCATGGTCAAGTAACATGACCTCCAGAACAGGATTACCGTACCACTCTGGTGCAGATCTCACTCTGGTTTACCTACGAGGTTCGGTTGTAACTTGATCTGAAGTTACATGATCATCATCATTAGCTTCCTCACTAATTGGTGTAGTAGTCACAGGAACAGATTTCTGTGATGAACTACTTTCCAATAAGGGAGCAGGTACAGTTACCTCATCAAGTTCTACTTTCCTCCCACTCACTTCTTTCGAGAGAAACTCCTTCTCTAGAAAGGATCCATTCTCAGCAATGAATATCTTCCCTTCGGATCTATGATAGAAGGTGTACCCAACATTTTCTTTTGGGTATCCTATGAAGATGCACTTCTCCGATTTGGGTTTGAGCTTATCAGGTTGAAACTTTTTCACATAAGCATTGCAACCTCAAACTTTAAGAAACGACAGCTTAGATTTCTTGCCAAACCATAGTTCATACGATGTCGTCTCAACGGATTTAGATGGTGCCCTATTTAATGTGAATGTAGCTGTCTCTAATGCATAACCCCAAAACTATAGTGGTAAATCGGTAAGAGACATCATAGATCGCACCATATCTAATAAAGTACGGTTACGACGTTCGGACACACCATTACACTATGGTGTTCCAGGTGGCATGAGTAGTGAAACTATTTCACATTGTTTTTAACTGAAGGCCAAACTCGTAACTCAAATATTTTACTTTTGCGATCATATTGTAGAAACTTTTATTTTTGTTACGATGATTCTCCACTTCACTCTGAAATTCTTTGAACTTTTTAAATGTTTCAGACTTGTGTTTCATCAAGTAGATATACTCATATCTGCTCAAATCATCTGTGAAGATCAAAAAAAAATGATACTTGCCGCGAGCCTCAATATTCATCGGACCACATACATCAGTATGTATGATTTCCAACAAATCTGTTGCTCGATCCATTGTTCCGGAGAACAGAGTCTTAGTCATCTTGCCCATGAGGCATGGTTCGCAAGCATCAACTGATTCATAATCAAGTGATTCCAAAAGCCCATCATCATGGAGTTTCTTCATGCGCTTTACACCAATATGACCTAAACGGCAGTGCCACAAATAAGTTGCACTATCATTATTAACTTTGCATCTTTTGGTTTCAATATTATGTTTATGTGTATGACTACGATCGAGATCCAACGAACTATTTTCATTGGGTGTGTAACCATATAAGGTTTTATTCATGTAAACAGAACAACAATTTATTCTCTTACTTAAATGAATAACCGTATTACAATAAACATGATCAAATCATATTCATGCTCAACGCAAACACCAAATAACACTTATTTAGGTTCAACACTAATCCCGAAAGTATAGGGAGTGTGCGATGATGATCATATCAATTTTTGGAACCACTTCCAACACACATGATTACTTCACCCTTAACTAGTCTCTGTTTATTTTGCAACTCCCGTTTCGAGTTACTAATCTTAGCAACTGAACTAGTATCAAATACTTAGGGGTTGCTATAAACACTAGTAAAGTACACATCAATAACATGTATATCAAATATACTTATGTTCACTTTGCCATCCTTCTTATCCGACAATCACTTGGGGTAGTTCCGCTTCCAGTGACCAGTCCCTTTGCAGTAGAAGCACTTAGTCTCAGGCTTAGGACCAGACTTGGGCTTCTTCACTTGAGCAGCAACTTGCTTGCTGTTCTTCTTGAAGTTCCCCTTTTTTCCTTTGCCCTTTTCTTGAAACTAGTGATCTTGTCAACCATCAACACTTGATGCTCTTTCTTGATTTCTACCTTCATCAATTTCATCATCATGAAAAGCTTGGGAGTCATTTTCGTCATCCCTTGCATACTATAGTTCATCACAAAGTTCTACTAACTTGGTGATGGTGACTAGAGAATTCTGTCAATCACTATCTTATCTGGAAGATTAACTCCCACTTGATTGAAGCGATTGTAGTACCCAGACAATCTGAGCACATGCTCACTAGTTGAGCGATTCTCCTCCATCTTTTAGCTATAGAACTTGTTGGAGACTTCATATCTCTCAACTCGGGTATTTGCTTGAAATATTAACTTCAACTCCTGGAACATCTCATATGGTCCATGACGTTCAAAACGTCTTTGAAGTCCCGATTCTAAGCCATTAAGCATGGTGCACTAAAATATATGGTAGTCATCATATTGAGCTAGCCAAACGTTCATAACGTCTGCATCTGCTCCTGCAATAGGTCTGTCACCTAGCGGTGCATCAAGGATATAATTCTTCTGTGCAGCAATGAGGATAAACCTCAGATTACGGATCCAATCCGCATCATTGCTACTAACATCTTTCAACACAATTTTCTCTAGGAACATATCAAAATAAACATATGAAAGCAACAACGCGAGCTATTGATCTACAACACAGATATGCTAATACTACCAGGACTAAGTTCATGATAAATTAAAGTTCAATTAATCATATTACTTAAGAACTCCCACTTAGATAGACATCCCTCTAATCCTCTAAGTGATCACGTGATCCAAATCAACTAAACCATGTCCGATCATCATGTGAGATGGAGTAGTTTCAATGGTGAACATCACTATGTTGATCATATCTACTATATGATTCACGCTCGACCTTTCGGTCTCCGTGTTCCGAGGCCATATATGTATATGCTTGGCTCGTCAAGTATAACCTGGGTATTCCGCGTGTGCAACTATTTTGCACCCGTTGTATTTGAACGTAGATTCTATCACACCCGATCATCACGTGGTGTCTCAGCACGAAGAACTTTCGCAACGGTGCATACTCAGGGAGAACACTTCTTGATAATTAGTGAGAGATCATCTTAAAATGCTACCGTCAATCAAAGCAAGATAAGATGCATAAAAGATAAACATCACATGCAATCAATATAAGTGATATGATATGGCCATCATCATCTTGTGCTTGTGATCTCCATCTTCGAAGCACCGTCGTGATCACCATCGTCACTGGTGCGACACCTTGATCACCATCGTAGCATCGTTATCATCTCGCCAATCTTATGATTCCACGACTATCGCTACCGCTTAGTGATAAAGTAAAGCATTACTGCGCAATTGCATTGCATACAATAAAGCGACAACCATATGGCTCTTGCCAGTTGCCGATAACTTTGTTACAAAACATGATCATCTCATACAATAAAATTCAGCATCATGTCTTGACCATATCACATCACAACATGCCCTGCAAAAACAAGTTAGACGTCCTCTACTTTGTTGTTGCAAGTTTTACGTGGCTGCTACGGGCTTAAGCAAGAACCAATCTTACCTACGCATCAAAACCACAACGATAGTTTGTCAAGTTGGTGTTGTTTTAACCTTCGCAAGGACCGGGCGTAGCCACACTCGGTTCAACTAAAGTTGGAGAAACTGTCACCCGCTAGCCACCTTTGTGCAAAGCACGTCGGGAGAACCGGTCTCGCGTAAGCGTACGCGTAATGTCGGTCCGGGCCGCTTCGTCCAACAATACCGCCGAACCAAAGTATGACATGCTCGTAAGAAGTATGACTTATAGCGCCCACAACTCACTTGTGTTCTACTCGTGCATATAACATCAACACATAAAACCAAGGCTCGGATGCCACTGTTGGGGAACGTAGTAATTTCAAAAATTTCCTACGCAGCAAGATCATGGTGATGCATAGCAACAAGAGCGGAGAGTGTTGCCTATGTACCCTCATAGACCGACAACGGAAGCGTTAGCACAACGCGATTGATGTAGTCGTACGTCTTCACGGCCCGACCGATCAAGCACCGAAACTACGACACCTCCGAGTTCTAGCACACGTTCAGTTCAATGACGATCCCCGGACTCCGATCCAGCAAAGTGTCGGGGAAGAGTTCCGTCAGCACGATGGCGTGGTGACGATCTTGATGTACTACTATCGCAGGGCTTCGCCTAAGCACCGCTACAATATTATCGAGGATTATGGTGGAAGGGGGCACCGCACACGGCTAAGAATATGATCACATGCATCAACTTGTGTGTCTAGGGGTGCCCCCTGCCCCCGTATATAAAGGAGCAGGGGGAGGTGCGGCTGGCCAGGAGGAGGGCGCGCCAGGAGGAGTCCTACTCCCACCGGGAGTAGGATTCCCCCCTTACCTAGTTGGAATAGGATTCGGGAGGGTGAAAGAGGACAGAGAGAAGGAAGGATGGGGCGCCGCCCCCCTCTCCTTGTCCTATTCGGACTAAGGGGGGAGGGGCGCGCGGCCCAGCCCTGGCCACCTCTCCTCTCTTCCACTAAAGCCCACTAAGGCCCATATACCTCCCGGGGGGTTCCGGTAACCTCCCGGTACTCCGGTAAAATCCCGATTTCACCCGGAACACTTCCGATATCCAAATATAGGCTTCCAATATATCAATATTTATGTCTCGACCATTTCGAGACTCCTCGTCATGTCCGTGATCACATCTGGGACTCCGAACAAACTTCGGTACATCAAAATGCATAAACTCATAATATAACTGTCATCAAAACCTTAAGCATGCAGACCCTACGGGATCAAGAACAATGTAGACATGACCTAGACACGTCTCCAGTCAATAACCAATAGCGGAACCTGGATGCTCATATTGGCTCCCACATATTCTACGAAGATCTTTATCGGTCAGACCTCATAACAACATACGTTGTTCCCTTTGTCATCAGTATGTTACTTGCCCGAGATTCGATCGTCGATATCTCAATACCTATTTCAATCTCGTTACTGGCAAGTCTCTTTACTCGTTTTGTAATACATCATCTTGCAACTAACTCATTAGTTGTAATGCTTGCAAGGCTTATGTGATGTGCATTACCGAGAGGGCCCATAGATACCTCTCCGACAATCGGATTGACAAATCCTAATCTCGAAATACGCCAACCCAACATGTACCTTTGGAGACACCTGTAGAGCTCCTTTATAATCACCCAGTTACGTTGTGATGTTTGGTAGCACACAAAGTGTTCCTCCGGCAAACGGGAGTTGCATAATCTCATAGTCATAGGAACATGTATAAGTCATGAAGAAAGCAATAGCAACATACTAAACGATCGAGTGCTAAGCTAACGAACTAGGTCAAGTCAATCACATCATTCTCCTAATGATGTGATCCCGTTAATCAAATAACAACTCTTTGTCTATGGTTAGGAAACATAACCATATTTGATTAATGAGCTAGTCAAGTAGAGGCATACTAGTGACACTCTGTTTGTCTATGCATTCACACATGTATTATGTTTCCGGTTAATACAATTCTAGCATGAATAATAAACATTTATCATGAAATAAGGAAATAAATAATAACTTTATTATTGCCTCTAGGTCATATTTCCTTCAGGTGCGCCATTAGTATCTGGTATATATGCTCAATATGCTCAATTTCAAGTCAAATCGTACTCTGTGGTCAAACTTACCGAAAGGTCACCCATCCTCACACTACTCCAGCCGGAGCACGCTTAACTTCATAGTTCTATCCAACCCCAGCACCAGCTCACTTCACAGGCACTTGTTGATATATATATCATATCAATCCTATTAAACCTTGTTGATTTCTAGGACTTTGTTCATATTCATGTGTGTGATGAAATTTTCAAAAAATATTTCAAACTTCCCGGTCATATTACGTATCATATTTAAAAAAAATTCAATTTTTTTAAATCAATTTTTTTTCTGTTACTAGTGGCACACCTAGCAAATGGTGCGCCACTAGTAAGTTTTTTTTCATTTCCCCCCTCTAGATCTTAAAAGCCCCGCATCTTTCGTTCTGTTAGGTTTTTGGGGATCTGGAAGATGTTGAACGGGGTTCCCCGTTCAATTCCTATGTAATTTTTCGAGTAGATGATTTTTCATATAAAAAACTTTTTAATCCGAATTCGTATGCAAAAGTTATGCCCATTTTACTAAATTCCAGAGAGATTTTGCAAATAAAGTCGAAATTCATATTTGTAAATTTTCCCAACAATTAGACCACATATCACATGGGAAACTTATTTTCTTTTATTTTTTTGACATTTCCATCATTTTCTTTTATTTTTTAAACTGAAAAGGCGGTCCACGGGGGGCAGGGTGCATTTAGCACCAGGATTACTAATGGCGCACCTGATGTGTGGTGCGCCATTAGTAGTTTTGAAAAAAAATGTTAGTAATGGCGCACCAGTGGACAGCGCCATTACTAGTTTTGTTATTTTTTTTAAAACTACTAATGGCGCATTGTGGGTGTGGTGCGCAATTACAAAGTCAACTAGTAATGGCGCACTATCCCATGGTGCGCCATTACTAACAAAAAAATTTTAATTTTTTTTTCAAAACTACTAATGGCGCACCTGTATCTGGTGCGCCACTGCTTTGTAGCAGTGGATCACATCATTAGGAGAATGATGTGATTGACTTGGCCCATTCCGTTAGCTTAGCACTTGATCGTTTAGTATGTTGCTATTGCTTTCTTCATGACTTATACATGTTCCTATGACTATGAGATTATGCATCTCCCGTTTACCGGAGGAACACTTTGTGTGCTACCAAACATCACAACATAACTGGGTGATTATAAAGGTGCTCTACAGGTGTCTCCGAAGGTACTTGTTGAGTTGGCGTATTTCGAGATTAGGATTTGTCACTCCGATTGTCGGAGAGGTATCTCTGGGCCCACTCAGTAATGCACATCACTATAAGCCTTGCAAGCATTGTAACTAATGAGTTAGTTGCGGGATGATGTATTACGGAACGAGTAAAGAGACTTGTCGGTAACGAGATTGAACTAGGTATTGAGATACCGATGATCGAATCTTGGGCAATTAACATACCAATGACAAAGGAAACAATGTATGTTGTTATGCGGTTTGACCGATAAAGATCTTCGTAGAATATGTGGGAGCCAATATGAGCATCCAGGTTCCGCTATTGGTTATTTACCGGAGATGTGTCTCGGTCATGTCTACATAGTTCTTGAACCCGTAGGGTCCGCACGCTTAAAGTTCGGTGATGATCGGTATTATGAGTTTTTGTGTTTTGATATACCGAAGGTAGTTCGGAGTCCCGGATATGATCACGGGCATGACGAGGAGTCTCTAAATGGTCGAGACGTAAAGATCAATATATTGGACGACTATTTTCGAACACCGGAAACACTACTAGGAAAAGGGCTATAGATGGAATTGACACTAATGGCGCACCAGACATGTGGTGCGCCATTAGTATATACTAATGGCGCACCACCCTCTGATGCGCCATTAGTGTTGAAACTACTAATGGCGCACCCTGCCCACGGTGCGCCATTAGTACCAATTTTTTTTTTGAACTAGTGCGCCTGTCCAAACATACTAATGGCGCATCCGCTGGTGGTGCGCCATTACTAGTTGTAACTAGTAATGGCGCACCAGCCAGAAGGTGCGCCACTAATGTTATTTTTTTATTATTGTTTTTATTCCTTTTTTTGCAAAAGTACTAATGGCGCACCACCAGGGGGTGCGCCATTAGTAACCTGGATTACTAATGGCGCATTTGTTGCTGGTGCGCCATTAGTAAGTGGGCAGCAACAAGATATTTTGGACAGCCTCTCCTCCCACACTCACTTTCTCCCCACTTCATTCTCTCCACCGCCTCCTCCTTGTCTCGGGTGCCTCCTCTTTTTCACCTCATTTCCACCATAGATTCATTCAAATTAAGTGGTTAAGTTACCTTGTTTTGCTAGGTAAGTAAGGGGGGAAGCTATATTTATGTTGTTCTCCCTACAACAATGTACACATGCACTTTTTATGGCCTAGCTAGATCTATGTATGTTCGTGGTGTTGCATATGTTTGTGGTGTTGCATATGTGTTTGTGTTTGGAGGTGTACCAGTATTTGAAATGCGATAGTTGCCAATATTTTGCCGGAATTTTGATTCATTTCCGTTTCGGCGAGAATTTTGGCATTAAGCATTCTTTTTGGTCCTATTTTTAGGGAAAGTCATGCCAAATTTTTTCTTGGTTCTAAAATATCGTTTTGCTCTACCCCGCAGGCGACCATGGTCCGCACGATGACCGAAGGCATCGTGAATAGGTTTTTGAGGTCCGCGAAGGCCGAGATGCTTCAAAAGAACGAGACGGAGATAAGATGTCCGTGTCGAAGATGCAAGCTGAATAGCCTTATTGCGGACCCGGATTCCGGGAAGGTGCGGGACCGCCTGCTCTTGCGTGGTTTCATGGATGGCTATCGGTGGCAAGGTGATGAAGATGACTACGAAGTCGTCCATGGGGGCCGGGCAAGAAATGAGGAAGGGCAGCAAGACAACCACCGTGGCTCGGGGGGGCGAGAAGACGAAGAATCCCCAGGAGATGATCACGACGGTGATGTTGTACACAGTCATCATGTAGTAGATGCAGGACATGATGATGATGCCGGCGGAGCAGACGACGCTGGACCATCGATGGGCTGGGTGCAGGACCCTCATATTCAAGAGCTGCTTCTCAAGCAGACGGATAACGCAAGAGCTGCCGCCCGAGAGAAAGCCAAGATGGATCAACTTGAGTTAGACGCGGTTACTCCATTGTATGAAGGATGCAGGCCCGAGGATACCCGCCTGAAAGTAACGCTCATGGCTCTGGAGATGAAGGTAAAACACAAAATGACCGACACATGCTTCGACGAGAACATGTCATTCTGGCACGAACGTCTTCCCAAGGGGAACAAGTGCCCGACCAGTTTGGAGGAGGCGAAGAAAATCGTGTGTCCTCTGGATTTACCGCACGTGAAATACCATGTGTGCATGAACAATTGCATCATTTATCGGGACGAGCACGCGGAGTCTACCATATGTCCGGTGTGCGGTGTCACTCGATACAAGAAGAGGAAGAAAGCTCCTCGAAAAGTGGTGTGGTACTTTCCGATCACTCCTCGTCTGCAGCGGTATTTCATGGACCCTAAGGTAGCAAAGCTCCTACGTTGGCACGCGGATAGGGAGGAGAAGAAGCGAGAAGATGACGCAAATGATCCGGAGATAGATAAAAAAGACAAGATGCTGAGTCACCCTAAGGATGCGAGCTAGTGGCAAGCGTTGAACTTCGAATACCCAGAATTTGGGAACGATCCAAGGAACATCATGCTGGGCGCGAGCACCGATGGAGTCAAGCCGTTTGGCAGCCAGAGAAGCACACATAGCACCTGGCCTGTGTTCGTGTGGATGTACAACCTTCCCCCCTGGTTGTACATGAAGAGGAAGTACATTCACATGAGTATGCTAATTGAAGGGCCGAAACAACCAGGGAACGACATCAATCTGTATCTGGGGCTGCTGAAAGAGGAGATTGACACGCTGTGGAAAACGCCAGCCAATACGTGGGACGCCGCAGAGAAAGAATATTCCACTATGAGAGCCGCACTGTTCACGACGGTGCACGACTATCTCGGTTACGGATATCTTGCGGGGCAGGTAGTCCACGAATTTTCTAGATGCGTAAGGTGCATGGATGACACAACGTATCGCCAGCTAGATAGAGATCCCGGGTCTTCGAAAACCGTGTTCATGGGACATCGAAGGTGGCTTCGCGACGATGACCCGTGGAGGAAACGCAAGGATCTGTTCGATGGTGAAACCGAACCCTGAAAACGCCCGTGTACGAGGAGCGGCGAGGAAATAGACAAGCTGTTGAAAGATTGGAAAGACTGCCCACTGCCGGGAAAGAAGCAAAAGGCGCCAGAGCCGCTGCTGAAGGTATGGAAAACGAGGTCTGTTTTCTGGGACTTGCCGTACTGGAAGATCCACCGTGTGCCTCACAGCCTTGATGTCATGCATATCACGAAGAACGTGTGCGAGAGTCTGCTTGGTACCCTGCTCAACATGCCAGAGAGGACCAAAGATGGGCCGAAAGCAAGGGCAGACTTGAAATCAATGGGCATCAGGCAGGAGCTTCACGCTATATATGATGATGATGATGATGATGATGATGATGATGATGATGAGGCGAAGCAGGACACAGAAAGTCGTCGCAAAGGCAAAAAGGCCAAGAAGACCGGAAATGACTACCCTCTCGCGTGCTTCACTCTAAGTCAGGAGGAGATCGAGCAGTTTTTCACCTGCCTCCTAGGAGTAAAACTTCCTTACGGTTACGCGGGGAAGATAAGCAGATACCTAGACCCAGCGAAGCAGAAGTTCAGCGGGATGAAGTCTCACGACTGTCACGTGCTGATGACGCAGATACTTCCAGTTGCAATCCGTGGGATCATGGACGCGCACGTCCGTGAAACGCTATTTGGCCTATGCAACTTCTTCGACGTCATCTCTCGGAAGTCGATTGGCGTGAGGCAACTCAGAAGGCTACAGGAAGAGATCGTGGTGATACTATGCGAGCTTGAGATGTACTTCCCGCCCGCATTCTTCGACGTTATGGTGCATCTGCTGGTCCATATAGTGGAGGATATCATCCAACTCGGGCCGACGTTCCTGCACAGCATGATGCCGTTCGAAAGGATGAATGGTGTCATCAAAGGATACGTTCGCAACATGTCACGTCCAGAAGGAAGCATAGCCAGGGGCTTTCTGACCGAAGAGTGCATCTCCTACTGCACGAATTATCTAGGCATCGAGAACCCTATTGGTCTGCCCGTCAACAGGCACCTCGGCAGGCTCGCTGGATGGGGTCACCGTGAGGGTCACCGCGAAATGCATGTCGACTTCGAGGGTCGACTCGCCGACTTTGAAAGAGCAAACCTAGTCGTGCTACAACACATAGACGTGGTCGATCCTTGGGTGGTAGAGCACAAAACCTTTATTAAGAAGACGTACAATGACCGAGGCCAACAGAGGACAGACGGAGATATACTCAAAGAGCACAACTCATGTTTCACGCGTTGGTTCAAGCAGAAGCTTCTGTCGTACCCTTTACATGAGGATTCTTCCGCGGAAGAACAACTCATATTCGCCTTGTCACAGGGCGCCGAGCACAACCAGATGACCTACGAGGCATACGATATCAACGGCTACACATTCTACACCGAGGCCAAGGACATGAACAGCGATGGTTATCAGAACTCCGGGGTAACGATGGAATCCTACACCGGTAACGACAAGGACAGATACTATGGAAGGATCGAGGAGATCTGGGAGCTGAGCTACGCTGGAGAGAAGGTCCCGATGTTCCGTGTCAGATGGGCCAAGAACGTCATAAAAGAAGACCGGTATTTCACCACCATGGTTATACCCGAAGCCAGATCCAAGACCGCGGGCGCAAACTTCACCGCGAAAAATGAGCCATGGGTACTGGCTTCCCAAGTGGACCAATGCTTCCTCATTACCGACCCGCCAAAGCCCAGTCGTGTTGTCGTGAGGAGAGGCAAAAGGAAGATCATCGGAATGGATGGAGTAGCCAATGAGCAAGACTTCGACAAGTACGGCGACCCGAGGATCGAACATGACGACGATGATGAAGTAGCAGCATACACCACAAGAAGAAGCAGGACCACCCTACCTAAAGGACGTCCGTTCCACAGAAGAACTCCATTTGCGAAAAAGAAGGGCAAGAAGATTGTGAACAGATAGCTAGCTAAGATCGATTGTATTTAAATCGTAGCCTTCATTTCTCGATTGTATTTCATGGGTACTTTTTGAACTATCATGAATATTTTTAAATTTCATGGACACTCGATCTCGATCCCCCTCCAGATCCGGTCCCCCTCGCCGCCGAGCACCCCCCAGTCCACCGGCCGCCGCCGCCGACCCCCCGCACCCTTGATTCCCCTACTCAACCGCCGCCGCCGACCCCCCGCACCCCGCGCACCATATTATAAAAAAAATAAGTATCAAACAGCTTTTTAAATGCTACTGTCTTATGAAAAAAATATTACTGTTATTATTTAAACAAGTTTGAACATATTTAAACACAAATAAGTATCAAACAGCTTTTTAAATGCTAAAAAAAATTTGTGGAGCCCACCTCGATCCCCCTCCATCTCGATCGCTATCCCACCTCGCCAGATCCGGTCCCCCTCGCCGCCGAGCACCCCCCCAGTCCACCGGCCGTCGCCGCCGACCCCCCGCACCCTCGATTCCCCTACTCAACCGCCGTCGCCGACCCCCCGCACCCCGCGCACCGTCTTATAAAAAAAATAAGTATCAAACAACTTTTTAAATGCTACTGTCTTATAAAAAAATATTACTGTTATTATTTAAACAAGTTTGAACATATTTAAACACAAATAAGTATCAAACAGCTTTTTAAATGCTAAAAAAATTTTGTGGAGCCTGGGAGTCAAACCCAGGACCTCCTGGTGTGAGAACTGGCTGCTCACCAGTCGAGATGGTAGAGGGGACTTGATGTGCATCAGTTCTGGTGGTACATAACCTGTTGGCTCGAGTTGAAATAAAAAAAATACTAATGGCGCACCACGGTGAGGTGCGCCATTAGTATGGATATGCTAATGGCGCACCACGGTGAGGTGCGCCATTAGTATTGTGCCCGATCCCCCCTTCCCTCTCCCCCTTCGCCCGATCCCCCTTCCCTCTCCCCCTCGCCAGTTCCCTCTCCCTCTCGATCCACCGCCGC
Organism: Triticum aestivum; assembly: GCF_018294505.1. Classification (NCBI taxonomy): domain Eukaryota; kingdom Viridiplantae; phylum Streptophyta; class Magnoliopsida; order Poales; family Poaceae; genus Triticum; species Triticum aestivum. The sequence continues at coordinate 592,036,858 of NC_057809.1, read as the reverse complement.
CGCTGCTGCCCTGACCCACTGCTCGCCCTCGCCCTCTCCCTCCCTCGCCCTCTCCTCACCTTCCCTCTCCCTCGCCCTCTCCCTCGCCCTAGATCCCCTTCCCCTCTCCTCTCCCGACGCCGCTGCCCCGCCGCCTCGACACTGCCCCGCCGCCCCGACGCCGCCTCGACGCCGCCCCGCCGCCCCGACGCCGCCCCGACGCCGCCTCGACCCCGCCCCGACGCCGCTGCCCCGCCACCTCGACGCTGCCCCGCCGCCTCAACGCGACCCCGCCGCCCAGACGCCGCCCCGTCCACACCACCGCCGCCCGGACGTCGCCGGAGCACCACCACCAGCACTCCTCGGCATCCTTATCCTCTCCGACCGCCTCCTCCACCCCGGCCCGCTCCTCCAAGGTAAGCTACCGCCCCGACCCCTATCCCCTTCCCTCCTCCCATCCCATCTCCATATGAGCATGATAATTTGCATGAACAGCCTAGTTCATAACAGCCTAGTTCATCATATTATAGTACTCATATTCGGATCAGAGAGAGTGTTATTTGGTTTCAATTGTGGGAGAGTTTCTTGCTCTGTACCAGTTGCGACCGTCTATGGTTTGATTAACCTAATGTAGTATCTTTATTATTAGGTTATAATGAGTTAGATTATCCTGAGAGTTAGATTATCCTCTTCAAAACCAGAGTAGTAGAATAATATACAGCATAATGTTATATTTTAGTTTGTAGTAAAATATACAAACTGTCTTGGTTTTGCTTATCCTCTTCAAAACCAACCGGGCCATAATATACATATAGTCTTGGTTTTGCTTGTAGTAAAATATACAGCATAATGTTACTGCATATTGATACTTACAACATCAGGACTTGTAGTATATTTTAGTAGTACAATGTTTAGAAAGGATATGCAGTTCTGTGATGACTATCTTCAAATACTGTTCTGTGAAGACTGTCTTTGTATAATGTTGTAGTATAATATTTGAAGACTGTCTTTGTATACAATTCTAGTATAAAATTATACAGTTCCATGGCTGCTGTTGTTGTGATATTATATTTTAGTATAATGTTACTGCATATAAAATAATTACATAAGCAAGCTGCGTGTTTAGTTTGATAAAGTGCAAGTTTTCCTTTGAAAATACAGTGGCAATGTGACATATATATGGGGTACTGTAGGATTGTTATTTTGATAAATATAAGCCTGATTTAACCGAAATTCAGTAGATCAATTAGTTTATCATGTCGGGTGGACTGGTTGAAAATGATTGACATAGCTAGCCTGATTCCTTTCGTGATTGAGGTGTTTACCGGCAGATATAATGATTTGTAGCTAATGTGGTTATGTTGTTATATTTTACATTTCTAGTACTTTGGTTCACTTGTAGAGTGCTTGTGCAGTAAAAGATATAGTCTGATATTTCTGTTTCTTTTTTGTCAATATGATCTACCTGCTGTTATTCTGGAGCCAAAGTGAAATTGCTTAGTCCATGTGGATGTGGAAACTTAGTTTCCTATGTTTGAATACATGCTTACATTACCCATGAGTCAATATTTTGGCCCTGAAATCATTGTTTGCACCGAGAATCTTAAATTCTCGGAGTGACATGTTTGATTGAATTTGCCATTTTCACTTGTTTAGTAGATGCAGAGAAAAGGAATATGCATCTCATCTTTCTTTAGACCACAGCTTGAGCATGATTTGCCTATGTGAATAGTATTTTTCCTGCTCTCTTTGCCTGTTGGAACTTGGAAGGGTGAACTGTGGCAACTATATATTTATTTTTCTTCCCAAACAGCTCTTTTGAACCAGTAGAGAGAGAGGTCTGTGCTACAGGGCTAGGGCTCTTCCTCTCCCTCCATTACCTGTGAATAGAATGTATATGCGCTTTTGGAGCAGAGTTTTCCTCTAGGTGTTAGTTTCCAGCAAGAAGATCCCTCGCCGCTGGTTCGAATGTATAATAGGAGTCTGTTTCATTATGCTAGCGGTGTCAACGAGGTTGATGTTGCATAATTAAATTCCCTATGACATTGTCTTCCTTTTTTCTTCTTCTTTTTTAGTAAAGTGATGCTGCTGTACTACTTGTCAAGTGATGCTGCTGTACTACTTGTCAAGTGATGCTGCTGCTGCTATCTGCGAGTTGCTGCTGCTAGTTGTGATTTTGTCAAGTGATGCTGCTGCTACTTGTGATCTTCTAAAATGACCCCTTTCTCCTGAAACGTTGATTAATTTCTGTTTCGGTTGAGAAATGGGGCACTCCAAGGTCAAGAAAATTAGCAAAGGTCATGCCCAATTTTCTTGACCTAGAAGGTGCCCGATTCTCAACCGAAATAAAAATTAATTTGCTTTAGTGGTTGGATTAGTTTAGTATTTTTTTTCACACACTCAGACACCCTTGCTTGCCATGTGTGTGAGAGAGATAGTGAGAGGAGACAAGAAGAAGGGGGTTAGGAAGATGTTGCCTGCTCATCAAAGCTAACCATCTCCCCCTTTTCACCCCTTTTCCTTTGTCTTTTGTGGGTTGCAAGGAAGCTACTATCTTAGCTAGCTTAGCTTGTGCACAAATCCCAGTGTTACAATCTAGAAAATTAGCCTGCAAAGATGAGGTCCCATGTTGGCTGTACCACTGCATCATGCAACAGTGCCTTCAAGATCCAAGGCAATATCACAAACATCATAGGCAATTTGACCAAACTCACAACCTTGTATCTTTGCAGCAACCAACTTTCTAGACACACCCCTCAAGAACTAGGTTACCCTGAGAACGTGGACTTGGACCTTAGCAACAACACACTAACAGGTTCTATCCCAAAACACCTAGGCAATATCACAAACATCTCTCAATTGTTCCTTGACAATAACCAACTTTTTGGCGACATTCCTCGAGAATTAGGTTATTTGGTCAACTTCGAGATCTTGTTCCTTGACAATAACCAACTTTTTGACCAAACTTTGTTTCTATTTAGAGAGAAACATGGCCCACAACGATGAGGCCGGGGGTTCGGGCGGCAAGGCATTCTGGGAGCTGTCCCAGGAGATGGAGGAACAACCTCACTTGTATGAGGCCGCCGCCTTCCCCACCGATCCTGAGACCACGGATGGTGCCGCCGAGGATGACCACACTGATGCCACCACTGATGGTGCCGCCGAGCATGCCACCACTGATGATGGCGGCGCACACACAGATGGCAGCCAACCGAAGAGGCAACGGAAGGACCGGCGCCCGATCGTGCTCCGCACCCTCAAGGAGGAAGTTACTGAAGTGGACTCCAACGGGAATCCAACGGCGCCCGAACGAATAGTCAAGGGGTACTCGCTTCAGCTCGGGTGCATTGTCCGGAGCACCGTCTCGATCAACACCGAGAACCTGAGGCATCCTGACCGAGGGAATTTGCGCAACCTCCTCTTCACGAAGCTGCACGAACGATACAAGTTCCCCGCTGAATTTGAAAACACAAGCCTCAAAGGGAATAAAGTGAACAATGCTGCCCTCACGAAGATGAGCAAGGCCCTGTCTACTTGGAAAAGCAATGTGAAGAGAATGATCGAGAAAGGTGAGAGTTATCAGAAGATCAAGGAGAAAAATCCTTCGATCACCGAAGATGACTACAACGACTTCAAGATCAATTGCTCGAGCACCGCAAGCTCCCAATCAAGTGAGTGGGGGAAACAAATGCGGGAGCTGAACATAGGGGAACACACACTCGGTCCCGGCGGTTACAGAGTGGCGGAGCCTATATGGGACAAGGAGGAGGCGGACCGTGCCGAGCAAGGCCTACCGCCCCTCTTTGATACATACGGTGACAAGCAGACCAGGAACTTTGTCAGGGCCCGGTACAAGAAGGACCCGAAAACAAAGGAGCTTACCACGGATCCGAAGACCAGGCAACTTGAGCTTGTTCTGGTAAGGAATACACCCCCGCGTAATTAGCTCCATATGGTTGCATTCTAATTAATGAAGCCAAATTTCTAAATGGTTCACATTCCTTCCGCAGGCGACTGAAAGCAGTAGCGCGGGGTCGACTAAGAGCAACCCTTGGGACACCACTCTAAATAGGGGGTTGAATGTAATGAAGAACAAGGATAAGCTCAGTAAGCCGACTTCAGCTGGTCGTGTGGCCGGCAAAGGCTTGTTGACAAAATGGGGGTCATACTATACCGCTGGTGTGCGGAAGGAGAAAAAGACCAGCTCGGAAAGCGAGGCGCGAGAGGTTCAAGAACTCAAGGCACAGGTGGCGCGGATTCCGGAGATTGTCCAAGAGCAAGTGGAACAACGACTCGGAGCGACGATCACCGCCCTTGTGCCTACCTTGATCTCGGGGTTGAGTGCGTGGATTGCGGGCGGCCAACAGGGGCCGCCCCCGATTCCTAGCTTCACGGCCAGCAACTCGCATAATGCGATGGCGGGGACATTGGTGCCTCCGGCGGAGGCGGCATTGGTGTCTCCGACGCCGGCACGGGAGCTTAATGCACCCGGGTGTACGCCGGCCGGCACCTCTTCAGCAAGCGGCCCCTCCGTCAACTGCACGCCCGCCGTTGGCGGTGCCTCGACATTAGCCGAGCTCGACGCCATCATCACGGTAACTAATTAAGCCTCTCTCGGCCGAGGACTTCATCTCCTTGCCTTTGACTGGGCATCCCTGATGCCCTACATGTTTTCGCAGGGCGCCGCCGACGTTCCGTGCACTCTCCTCCACTTCGTGAACAACGAGTTGGTCGATGTCGCCAAGGGCAAAATCGTTCAACCGGGCAACCCCTTGTTCCACGGTACCCAGATGCCACCCAACTTGTTTAGGGTTCAACTGGTTCGGGTGCTGCCAGGCTGCGACGACTTGTTACCTCCGATTCGACCCGTCGGGGCCGACGATGAAGACGTGATGACCCTCAGCGCCTGCCTGAGCTGGCCCCTGCTTTGGCCGAAGATCCAGATTCGTTTGGGGGCGGGGGACACCACCCCAAAGACAACACCGCCAGTCGTGCCGGCGCCAAGTCGGCCCCATGGCAAGACCGCCGTAACGGTGCCGGACATCCCTATGCCACTGGATCCAAACATGCATATGGCACAGGATCAGAACGACGACGACGACGACGATGATACATTTGGCAATGTCGATCAGTACTTTGCCGAGCATGGGTACGATGGCGACTTCATGGGGCCTCCTTCTCAAGAACCAAACCCAACAAAAGACATGTGCGATCTAGCTCGTACCGCGGAGAAGCCGAGTTGCAACAGGCGCCGTCTGGCGTTCAGCTCTCAGGAGACGCCTCCAGCTGCCGACTTCACTGAGCCTCAGATAGGCGAGGTGCGAAATATTATCAGCCCCAACACACTCAAGAAGGCGGTCTGTGAGCAGAACTCGGTCCCATTACAGGAGAAGAAGAAGGCACGCAAAAGAAAGACTAAGAAGGGTGCGAGCCAGCCGGCACCGAGTATGATCCGTGCTCAGGACGGGCCACCTTCACCGCAGGATATCTCGAGGAGGGTGCATGTGGCGGGTAGGGCGATGCTACCGACAAATATGCTCAATGCTGCAACCAGTGCTATGCAGAGTCTGCATGACAGTGTTCTTGCTTTGGAGAAGCGGCGTCTCAGAGAGAAGGATGTGGCATACCCGGTTTTCGCGGCCAAGGTGCCAGAGGGCAAGAGCTTTGTGGATAACTCCATCGGGCGTACGATCGTCCTGCGTTTTGATGACATCCACGCTATGTTGAACCTTCATCCGCTGCACTACACCTTCGTTCGGCTATTTTCGCTGAGTATGGAGATGCGGATCATTCGCAACAAGACCCCGGACATCGTGATAGTCGACCCCTTCTACATGCGTGCCAAGATCTTGGGCAGCGCTGGGGACCGGCAAGTCGCGAGTTCTTACCTCGAAGGTGTCATTCTGGCAAATCAAGATAAGGATAACTTCCTCATGCCTTACTTTCCCGAGTAAGTCCTCCCCTCAACCGGCCCGTAACATATGAATTCTTACATTTCGATCGTTTTTCTTTTAACATTCCGTGTTTTCTGCAGTGACACACGTTGCACGCTCATCCTCCTAAGCCCCAAATATTCCATGGCCACGTATTTCGACCCGGACCGTCAGTCGAACGTAGACTACACAAATGTCAAGAAGGTTCTTGATGATGTTCTCCCCGGCTACGCCCAATCTGGAGGCACCTTCACCAGGCCTATTCGTAAGTACGGCAAGCATGTGTTCTCCCACAATACGACGTTTTGCTGCGTCAAGCAGCCGCCTGGCGGTCAGAAGGGTGCCTACTACGCCATCCATCACATGCGGGCGATCGTACGGGACCATCATCAACTTCTGCTACCGAGTAAACTCAAAGATTGGGCCGCGAGCGTGTCGGCAATCCAGGACGCGGACCTCCGACAAGAATTCTTTCGCATCCAGTCGGAGTTTGTGGAAATCATCCATCAAGATGTCCTTCGTACCTCGGGGCAGTTCTACCTCAGAAATCAACCGTCCAACAGTGACATCGACACAATGCTACAAATGCAGGATGACAACGCCCGTTCTTTGATGACTCCCACGATAGACGGCGGCTTCATCCACGCTCCGGTCCCTTGAGTCGAGTTGTCTAGTTCTGAAACATCGATTGGCTCATGTTGTAATTAAACTTTAATGAACTTGTAGTATGTCTCTTTGGTTTCAAGAGTCGTTCAACTTAGATGTAATCGATGCTATTAATGTCTTGCTTTTCTCTTCCGATCGTTCTGTTGCATACTTATATATTGCTTATGTATTGTCTGTGAATTGGTACTAACGTTTCGTTTGGTTAGTGCATAGCGATGCCGACGTATGTCGTGTACAAGGGTAATGTTCCCGGAGTCTACGATGACTGGGAGGAGTGTCGGAGACAGGTTCACTGATTCAGCGGTAACAGTTACAAAGGGTACACCACTAGGGCCGAGGCCGAATCTAGATACGCCCGCTATCTAGCGGGAGAGGGGAGGGAGCGTTGGAGGAACCGGATGAAGACGAGTTTCATCGTGATGATGTTCATCGTGATGACCGCAGCTCTCTTCTATGTGATGGTAGTTTAGATGATCGATATCGACTTGTAATGTGAAGACAGACTCGCCACTCGCGGTCTCGAGACTTGTAATATAATGTTCTATCTTTGTTCGGTCTTTTCAATTCGGAGACTAATATGATGAATTGTATTTGGAGACTAATATGATGAATTGTATTCAAAGACTAATCTTCTATTGTATTTGATGAATCTGTTGTTGATGTGTGCTATCTATATTTTGTCAAATTATACATTTTGTAACCTGTGCAAAAAACAGAAAATAAAAAAATAAAAAAAACCTAATATTCATACTAATGGTGCATCACATGACAGTGCGCCATTAGTATGACAGTGCATACTAAGGGCGCATCACTGGGCAGTGCGCCGTTAGTATGCCGCGGTTACTAATGGCGCATCCAGAGGTGGTGCGCCATTAGTATGCCAAAGCACCTGGGTATACATGGCCCCTGGGAGGCATACTAATGGCGCACCCTGGCCTATACTAATGGCACACCCGCGGTGCGCCATTAGTATACCAGATACTAATGGCGCACCAGGTGGTGCGCCATTAGTAAAAATTACTAATGGCGTGCTATTAATGGCGCACCACAGATGCGCCATTAATAGCCATACTAGGTGCGCCATTAGTAAGGGTTTTTCTAGTAGTGAAAGGTTCTGGAAGGTTTCAGACATATACCAGAGTACCGGGGGTTACCGAAAGCCCCCCGGGGTCTTAGTGGGCCTACATGGGCCTTAGTGGAAATAGAGGGCAGCAAGGGGAGTGTGGGGCGCGCCCCCCAAGGCCCAAACCGAATTGGTTTAGGGCAAGGGGGGCCGGCCCCCTCTTTTCTTCTCCTCCTCTCCCTTTCCTACCCCCTCTCCTACTCCTACTAGGAATAGGAGGAGACCTACTCCTAGTGGGAGTAGGACTCCCCCTTGGCGCGCCTCTCCCTGGCCGGTCGCCTCCCCCCTTGCTCCTTTATATATGGGGGCAGGAGGGCACCCCATAGAAACAACAATTGATCATTGATCTTTTAGCTGTGTGTGGTGCCCCCCTCCATCATAATCCACCTCGGTCATATCGTAGCGGTGCTTAGGCGAAGCCCTACATCGGTAGCATCATCATCACCATCACCAAGACGCCGTGCTGACGGAACTATCATGTGAAGCTTTGCTGGATCGGAGCTCGCAGGACGTCATCGAGTTGAACGTGTGCAGAACTCGGAGGTGTTGTGCGTTCGGTACTTGGATCGGTCGGATCGTGAAGATGTACGACTACATCAACCGTGTTGTGCTAACGCTTCCACATTCGGTCTATGCAGGTACGTAGACATACCCTCCACTCTCGTTGTTGTACATCAGCATGATCCTGTGTGCGTGTAGGATTTTTTTGAAATTACCGCGTTCCCCAACAGTGGCATGCGAGCCAGGTTTATGCGTAGATGTTACATGCACGAGTAGAACACAAGTGAGTTGTGGGTGATACAAGTCATACTGCCTACCAGCATGTCATACTTTGGTTCGACGGTATTGTTGGATGAAGTGGCCCGGACCGACATTACGCGTACGCTTGCGCGAGACTGGTTCTTCCAACGTGCTTTGCACACAGGTAACTGGCAGATGTCAGTTTGTCCAACTTTAGTTGAACCGAGTGTGGCTACGCCCGGTCCTTGTGAAGGTTAAAATAGCACTAACTTGACCAACTATCGTTGTAGTTTTTATGCGTAGGTAAGAACGGTTCTTGCTCAGCCCGTAGCAGCCAGGTAAAAACTTGCAAGAACAAAGTAGAGGACGTCTAACTTATTTTTGATGGGCATGTTGTGATGTGATATGGTCAAGACATGATGCTATATTTATTGTATGAGATGATCATGTTTTGTAACAGAGTTATCGGCAACTGGCAGGAGCCATATGGTTGTCGCTTTATTGTATGCAATGCAATCGCCCTGTAATTGCTTTATTTTATCACTAAGCGGTAGCGATAGTCGTAGAAGAAATAGTTGGCGAGACGACAACGATGCTATGATGGAGATCAAGGTGTCGCGCCGGTGGTGATCATGACGGTGCTTTAGAGATGGAAATCAAAGGCACAAGATGATGATGGCCATATCATATCACTTATATTGATTGCATGTGATGTTTATCCTTTATGCATCTTATTCTGCTTTGTTTGAAGGTAGCATTCTAAGATGATCTCTCATTAAATTTCAAGGTAAAAGTGTTCTCCCTGAGTATGCACTATTGCCAACGTTCATCGTGCCAAGACACCACGTGATGATCGGGTGTGATAAGCTCGACGTTCATCTACAACGGGTGTAAGACAGTTTGACACACGCAGAATACTCGGGTTAAACTTGACGAGCCTAGAATATGCAGATATGGCCTCGGAACACTGAGACCAAAAGGTTGAGCATGAATCATATAGTAGATATGATCAACATAGTGATGTTCACCATTGAAAACTACTCCGTTTCACATGATGATCGGTTATGATTTAGTTGATATGGATCACGTGATCACTTAGATGATTAGAGGGATGTCTATCTAAGTGGGAGTTCTTAAGTAATATGATTAATTGAACTTAAATTTATCATGAACTTAGTACCTGATAGTATTTTGCTTGTCTATGTTATTGTAGATAGATGGACCGTGGTGTTGTTCCATTGAATTTTAATGCATTCCTTGAGAAAGCAAAGTTGAAAGATGATGGTAGCAATTACACGAACTGGGTCTGTAACTTGAGGATTATCCTCATTGCTGCACAGAAGAATTACTTCCTGGAAGCACTGCTAGGTCCCAGGCCTGCTGCAGATGCTGTTGATGATGTTAAGAACGTCTGGCAGAGTAAAGCTGATGACAACTCGATAGTTCAGTGTGTCATGCTTTACGGCTTAGAACCGGGACTTCAACGACGTTTTAAACGTCATGGAGCATATGAGATGTTCCAGGAGTTGAAGTTAATATTTCAAGGAAATGCCCGGATTGAGAGATATGAAGTCTCCAATAAGTTCTATAGCTGCAAGATGGAGGAGAATAGTTTTGTTAGTGAACATATACTCAAAATGTCTGGGTATCCTAATCACTTGACTCAACTGGGAGTTAATCTTCCTGTTGATAGTCTCATTGATAGAGTTTTTGAATCACTGCCACCAAGCTACAAGAGCTTCGTGATGAACTATAATATGCAAGGGATGAATAAGACAATTCCCGAGCTCTTCGCAATGCTAAAGGCAGCGGAGGTAGAAATCAAGAAAGAGCATCAAGTGTTGATGGTCAACAAGACCACCAGTTTCAAGAAAAAGGGTAAAGAGAAGAAGAAGGGGAACTTCAAGAAGAACATCAAACAAGTTGCTGCTCAGGAGAAGAAACCCAAGTCTGGACCTAAGCCTAAGACTGAGTGCTTCTACTGCAAACAGACTGGTCACTGGAAGCGGAACTGCCCCAAGTATTTGGCGGATAAGAAGGATGGCAAGGTGAACATATGTGATATACATGTTATTGATGTGTACCTTACCAGAGCTCGCAGTAGCACATGGGTATTTGATACTGGTTCTGTTGCTAATATTTGCAACTCGAAACAGGGACTACGGATTAAGCGAAGACTGGCTGAGGACGAGGTGACAATGCGCGTGGGAAATGGTTCCAAAGTTGTTGTGATCGCCGTCAGCACGCTACCTCTACATCTACCTTCGGGATTAGTTTTAGACCTGAATAATTGCTATTTTGTGCCAGCGTTGAGCATGAACATTATATCTGGATCTTGTTTAATGCGAGACGGTTATTCATTTAAATCTGAGAATAATGGTTGTTCTATTTATATGAGTAATATCTTTTATGGTCATGCACCCTTGAAGAGTGGTCTATTTGTGTTAAATCTCAATAGTAGTGACACACATATTCATAATGTTGAAGCCAAAATATGCAGAGTTGATAATGTTAGTGCAACTTATTTATGGCGCTGCCGTTTGGGTCATATTGGTGTAAAGCGCATGAAGAAACTCCATACTGATGGACTTTTGGAATCACTTGATTATGAATCACTTGGTACTTGCGAACCATGCCTCATGGGCAAGATGACTAAAACGTCGTTCTCCGGAACAATGGAGCGAGCAAAAGATTTGTTGGAGATCATACATACTGATGTATGTGGTCCAATGAATATTGAGGCCCGCGGCGGGTATCGTTATTTTCTCACGTTCACAGATGATTTGAGCAGATATGGGTATATCTACTTAATAAAACATAAGTCTGAAACATTTGAAAAGTTCATAGAATTTCAGAGTGAAGTGGAAAATCATCGTAACAAGAACATAAAGTTTCTACGATCTGATTGTGGAGGAGAATATTTGAGTTACGAGTTTGGTATACATTTGAAACAATGCGGAATAGTTTCGCAATACACGCCACCTGGAACACCAAAGCATAATGGTGTGTCCGAACGTCATAATTGTACCTTATTAGATATGGTGCAATCTATGATGTCTCTTACTGATTTACCACTATCGTTTTGGGGTTATGCTTTAGAGACGGCTGCATTCACGTTAAATAGGGCACCATCAAAATCCATTGAGACGACGCCTTATGAACTATGGTTTGGCAAGAAACCAAAGTTGTCATTTCTTAAAGTTTGAGGCTGCGATGCTTATGTGAAAAAGCTTCAACCAGATAAGCTCGAAGCCAAATCGGAGAAATGTGTCTTCATAGGATACCCAAAGGAAACTGTTGGGTACACCTTCTATCACAGATCCGAAGGCAAGACATTCGTTGCTAAGAATGGATCCTTTCTAGAGAAGGAGTTTCTCTCGAAAGAACTAAGTGGGAGGAAAGTAGAACTTGATGAGGTAACTGTACCTGCTCCCTTATTGGAAAGTAGTTCATCACAGAAACCGGTTCCTGTGACACCTACACCAATTAGTGAGGAAGCTAATGTTGATGATCATGAAACTTCAGATCAAGTTACTACCGAACCTCGTAGGTCAACCAGAGTAAGATCCGCACTAGACTGGTACGGTAATCCTGCTTTGGAGGTCATGTTGCTAGACCATGACGAACCTACGAACTATGAGGAAGCGATGATGAGCCCAGATTCCGCAAAATGGCTTGAGGCCATGAAATCTGAGATGGGATCCATGTATGAGAACAAAGTGTGCACTTTGATTGACTTGCCCAATGATCGGCAAGCCATCTAGAATAAATGGATCTTCAAGAAGAAGACAAACGCTGATGGTAATGTTATTGTCTACAAAGCTCGACTTGTTGCGAAAGTTTTTCGACAAGTTCAAGGAGTTGACTACGATGAGACCTCACCCGTAGCGATGCTTAAGTCCCTCCAAATCATGTTAGCTATTGCCGCATTTTGTGATTATGAAATTTGGCAAATGGATGTAAAAATTGCATTCCTGAATGGATTTCTGGAAGAAGAGTTGTATATGATGCAACCTAAAGGTTTTACCGATCCAAAAGGTACCAACAAAGTGTGCAAGCTCCAGCAATCCATTTCTGGACTGGTGCAAGCTTCTCGGAGTTGGAATAAATGCTTTGATAGTGTGATCAAAGCATATGGTTTTATACAGACTTTTGGAGAAGCCTATATTTACAAGAAAGTGAGTGGGAGCTCTGTAGCATTTCTAATATTATATGTGGATGACATATTGTTGATTGGAAATGATATAGAATTTCTGGATAGCATAAAAGGATACTTGAATAAGAGTTTTTCAATGAAGGACCTCAGTGAAGCTGCTTACATATTGGGCATCAAGATCTATAGAGATAGATCAAGACGCTTAATTGGACTTTCACAAAGCACATACCTTGACAAAGTTTTTAAGAAGTTCAAAATGGATCAGGCAAAGAAAGGGTTTTTGCCTGTATTACAAGGTGTGAAGTTGAGTAAGACTCAATGCCCGACCACTGCAGAAGATAGAGAGAAAATCAAAGATGTTCCCTATGCATCAGCCATAGGCTCTATCATGTATGCAATGTTGTGTACCAGACCTGATGTTTGCCTTGCTATTACTTTAGCAGGAAGGTACCAAAGTAATCCAGGAGTGTATCACTGGACAGCAGTCAAAAACATCCTAAAGTACCTGAAAAGGACTAAGGATATGTTTCTCATTTATGGAGGTGACAAAGAGCTCATCATAAATGGTTACGTTGATGCAAGCTTTGACACTGATCCGGACGATTCTAAATCGCAAACCGGATACATGTTTATATTAAACGGTGGAGCTGTTAGTTGGAGCAGTTCTAAATAGAGCGTCGTGGCGTGATCTACATGTGAAGCGGAGTACATTGTTGCTTCGGAAGCAACAAATGAAGGAGTCTGGATGAAGGAGTTCATATCCGATCTAGGTGTCATACCTAGTGCATCAGGTCCAATAAAAATCTTCTGTGACAATACTGGTGCAGTTGCCTTGTCAAAGGAATCCAGATTTCACAAGAGAACCAAGCACATCAAGAGACGCTTCAACTCCATCCGGGATCAAGTCCAGGTGGGAGACATAGAGATTTGCAAGATACATACGGATCTGAATGTTGCAGACCCGTCTACTAAGCCTCTTCCATGAGCAAAACATGATCAGCACCAAGGCTCCATGGGTGTTAGAATCATTACTGTATAATCTAGATTATTGACTCTAGTGCAAGTGAGAGACTGAAGGAAATATGCCCTACAGGCAATAATAAAGTTATTATTTATTTCCTTATATCATGATAAATGTTCATTATTCATGCTAGAATTGTATTAACCGGAAATATGATACATGTGTGAATACATAGAAAAACAGAGTGTCACTAGTATGCCTCTACTTGACTAGCTCGTTGATCAAAATATGGTTATGTTTCCTAGCCATAGACATGAGTTGTCATTTGATTAACGGGATCACATCATTAGGAGAATGATTTGATTGACTTGATCCATTCTATTAGCTTAGCACTTGATCGTTTAGTATGTTGCTATTGCTTTCTTCATGACTTATACATGTTCCTACGACTATGAGATTATGCAACTCCCGTTTACCGGAGGAACACTTTGTGTGCTACCAAACGTCACAACGTAACTGGGTGATTATAAATGTGCTCTACAGGTGTCTCCGAAGGTACTTGTTGAGTTGGCGTATTTCGAGATTATGATTTGTCACTCCAATTGTCGGAGAGGTATCTCTAGGCCCATTCGGTTATTATGCGGTTTGACCGATAAAGATCTTCATAGAATATGTGGGAGCCAATATGAGCATCTAGGTTCCGCTATTGGTTATTGACCGGAGACGTGTCTCTGTCATGTCTTCATAGTTCTCGAACCCGTAGGGTCCGCACGCTTAAAGTTCGGTGACGATCGATATTATGAGTTTTTATGTTTTGATGCACCAAAGGTAGTTTGGAGTCCCGTATATGATCACGGACATGACGAGGAGTCTCGAAATGGTCGAGACGTAAAGATCGATATATTGGACGACTATGTTTGGACACCGGAAAGGTTTCGGAAGATTTCGAACATATACCGGAGTACCAGGGGTTACGGGAACCCCCCCCCCCCCCGGGGGGGCTTAATGGGCCTACATGGGCCTTAGTGGAAATAGAGGGCAGCAAGGGGAGTGTGGGGCGCGCCCCCCAAGGCCCAAACTGATTTGGTTTAGGGCAAGGGGGGCGGCCCCCTCTTTCCTTCTCCTCCTCTCCCTTTCCTCCCCCCTCTCCTACTCCTACTAGGAATAGGAGGAGACCTACTCCTAGTGGGAGTAGGACTCCCCCTTGGCGCGCCTCTCCCTGGCCGGCTGCCTCCTCCCCCTTGCTCCTTTATATACGGGGTCAGGGGGCACCCCATAGAAACAACAATTGATCATTGATCTCTTAGCCGTGTGCAGTGCCCCCCTCCACCATAATACACCTCGATCATATCATAGCGGTGTTTAGGCGAAGCCCTGCGTCGGTAGCACCATCATCACCGTCACCACGCCGTTGTGCTGACGAAACTCTCCTGCGAAGCTTTGCTGGATCGGAGCTCGCGGGACGTCATCTTGTTGAATGTGTGCAGAGCTCGGAGGTGCCGTGCGTTCGGTACTTGGATCGGTCGGATCGTGAAAACGTATGACTATATCAACTGTGTTGTGCTAACGCTTTCGCATTCGGTCTATGAGGGTACGTAGACACACTCTCCCCTCTCGTTGCTGTACATCACCAAGATCCTGTGTGTGCGTACGCAGACACACTCTCCCCTCTCGTTGCTGTACATCACCAAGATCCTGTGTGTGCGTAGGAATTTTTTTTGAAATTACTACGTTCCCCAACAAATATGGCATCTCATACCTTTATTTGAAATTTCGATCTCTTGGCCAACAAAAGCAAACATATTTTTTATCTCTCTCTTACATGTCCGAATCATTCTAAGATTCGTTGCTAAGATAGAAGAATTGTACATTTCCTTGACGTGCATGGTTTTATGTCACTACATTGCCTGCCAGATGCCCTAATGTCTCAGTTAAGAAACAATTAAAATAAAGTGCCGGGAGGATTATCACATATTATCATATATATATATATAGACTGATGCTCAGTTATTATAAATTTTATTGCACCATGTTTGTGCAACAGCAAATTAAGCTTAATTAGTAAACCATGTTACAAACGCACATTTATTAAGAAGGAAATCCTCTATGTGGACCATCTAGTAGAAGTCGACCCAGGGTCCTAATCGAATAAAACACTTGTCGAGCTTATCTTAGGCGCACCGACGTTGAAAATTTCTACACCCTATGCTTCCGGCACCAAAAGTGCGTGCAGCATAAGTACTCTGTCCTACGTTGTTGATGGGGGTCTGTCGTGCACAATGCCTATTTTTTCTAATGAATGGACATAAATGCCCGGAAATCATAGGTTGGATTATTATATATAGATAAATAGACGGTGCAATAAAATGGTGTTATAGTTGCTACTTGCCACATGTAGCTAGTTCGGACTGGGCCGTATACACATTGCTAGTCATCTTGTCTCATGTTGCTGAGGTATAAGATGAATAGTGAGATGTGATGAACACCTTTTTATTTGCCAGGGAACGAACATTTGTTTAAAAAATAGTGTGATGTTAGGAACCTCTTTTAGCTAACGATGCCAACGTGTACGAAAGATTGGAGCCATGAACATAACCCATCGATCCTTTTGTTCAGAGTCTGCCGGCATGTCGTTGTTGAGTTGAGGTGGATGTGTAACATCCCAAATTTTTAATTTGGATGTTATATATAGATCATCATATGCATATTATGTTTTATTTGTATCTTGTTTGTGATCCTAGAAATCTTAAGCAACCCAAGGACCCATGGAGAGAGTTGGGGATTTTATTTATTTTCATATTTGAAATTTCTCAAATTTCAAAAGAGGATCATTTTGGTTTGAATAATTTATCTATCCGAAATATTTCCAATATTAAAATAAATGAGTGGAGATAAAATGACTTCTCCAAAATAAGAGGGGAATATTGGAGGAAAAATGTTAAAATCAAATAAATATTTAATTTGTTTTTATTCGAGATTTTATTTGAATTAGAAAAAATATGCATTTTTGAAAATTGCTTTTTTGGGCCAGAATCTAAATATTTTATTTAAATGGTGAAAATTGTTTTTCGCATTTCTAGAATTTTTTGTTTTTTATATTTTATTAGGAATTTTGTTTGCGGCGGAATTTATTTATTAAAAAAAACTTCCTGCCCGACTGGGCCGAAGGCCCAGCCGAGCAGGCCGGCCCGCAGCCGCGCCGCCCTCCTCCTCCGACTTGGGACTGGAGTCCCGAGCGCGCCCTCCGCCACCGCAGTGTCCGGCATGGACACGATCACCGCCGCCCCCTCCTGCAAGCCATCACCGCCTCTCCCTCCCCTTTAAATAGTGACCCCGAGGCCCCCCTTGGACCCCGAGCCAGCCGCCGCTGCCGCCTGCAACTCATGCCACCCCGCCGCCTCGCCACTGCTCCGTCGCCGCCAGGCCGTCGCCCCACCCCGCCCACGCCGCAGCCCCGCCGCAGCCCCGCAACCAAGCCTCACCGCCGCCGCCGCCCCGCAGCCAAGCCGCACCACCGGATCTCGCCTCGCCGCCGCCGGTTTTTCTCGAGGAACCGGTAAAAACCGCCATCGTCGCTAGTTTTTGTTTTGTTTTTCCTTTTGGATCGGTTAGATCGGTTTTATTCTTCGGTTCCAACATTTAGCGAACGTTCACCCGAATGCTTCTGTTCGCGAACGCGTTCGTTTCTTTGTCTCTGTTAACGAACATTCGTTAGTCTTTTCTTTTTATTTTGTTTTTGGCCAGTGACCTATCCGCGATTATTTTTATCACAGATTAGTCCCTTCAAACCCTCGTTACTTTTTAACCGTTCGTCCAAATCCAGTGAAACCAACACCAAAATCTTCGTCTTGAACCCCTCTTCCAGTTAATCAACTTGAACATGGTTTTGAAAAATTAAAATTTGGTTTCAAGCAGATTTGAATTCGAACTTCTTTTGATCGTAGTTTGAGTTTCGTAGCTCCGATTTGATTGATCCTTTTTGCAAATCGAAGCACTTCAGTTGAACTTTCAGTTTGGACTTTTTCATATGAGTTTTACCCTTGCATCTATGCTTGAGTGATTATGTATGCTATTGTTTGTTTGCGATAGAATTTCCGGAGTGCGAAGCGTGCTACTACGAGTCTCTAGGGTTTGCAGATTGTCAGCAAGACAAGTAACACTTTGATCGTACCCCTTCATTACCCAGTTTTTATGCATTAGTCCAATCCTCCAACACTGCATGGTTAGGATTTGATAACATGTGGATATTGGGAAGTAGTTGATGAGGTAGAACCTATTGTCCTTTATTTTAAACCCTAGGAGTTATTATGTTATGCTTATACTGCTATGCTATGCTCGTAGACGTGGATTGGTTTGAGTGATTCATGACAGTTGTGAGTATTATTATGAACTAAGGGTTTATTTAAGGTGGCTACCTTAACACACATCTGGGTGGATTGTTTGTGGGCACCTGGGGAATCCAGTGTTGTCCAAGTAGATCCCGGAGAATCCGTGTGATCATTCTATGGTTCGCCACCCAGGCTCAAAGGGATCTTAAGATTTTTCATGCTAGAAACTTCCGTGTGCAGCCACAAGCCATTATGGGCTCTAGCATAGTTGAGTACATTGTGGGAATCCTTTCCATGATGGGCTAGCAGATGTAGGGGATTGTATTTGTATCGGCCTATCTATCGGTTAAGGGGGCGTCTTCGGAAAGACCGTGTCTCGGTCATCCGTTTCTCAAATATCATGTAGTGCGAGAAATCCAATGGAGGAGATCGAGTCTTGTGGGGAAAAGTGCGCAAACCTCTGCAGAGTGTACAAACTAATCATGGTTAGTCGTGTCCCCGGTTATGGACATCTTGAGTATCTGGTTCTTGAATTATTGATGTGATCTCAACACTCCTAATTAATTTTGTTGGGTTGTTAATTACTATTTAATTAGGATTGAGATGGGGTTTCCATTCTCAATGATTATCAACCAACTTTGTAGTTAAAATAAATTATATTACTTTGCAGTAGGGAAAAACTGTCTTTTCGCAAAAACATGATAACCATAGAGCCTCCACCAGCCATATATGCATGTAGTGTTAGCATTTACTTTGTTCATTGCTCTACAGTGTTATTTTGCCAGCATATTCCATGTGCTGACCCATTTTCGGGCTGCAACATACTATGTTGCAGACTTTTCAGACGAAGAGTAAGGTGCGCTAGGTCATTGTCATGCACTCAGCTATGCCATTGGAGTTGATGGACTCATTTACATTCGATGATTCCGCCGTTATGTTATTTAGATGGCCTTAAGCCATATTATTGTAACAAGTTCCCTTTTGACACATTCGATGTAATAAGTGTGTGATTGCACTCTGTTATAAATCCTTCAAGTATTGTGTGTGTCAGCATTACCGATCTAGAGATGACACTTATGCACAGAGATTTGACCGTTTGAGGTCGGATCGCTACAGCATGATAAAATAAATACATCTCTCTCTCTCTCTCTGAAGCGTTCTTGTGATAAAATAAATATAAATATCAATTATGTGAAAATACCCAACATTATCTATTGTATTTATCACATTTGTAATTTTATGTGACCGTTTTGAATATCGAACAGACACTATGTTGTGTATCGAAGGTCAATTAAAGATGACAAACCAGTTAAAGAACCAACCCTATTCACCTTGCCCCCTTGTTATCATGCCAAAAGTGGTACTATCTATGCTTTGAATTGTCCACTGCCTTGACTTTGACTAGCATGTCAATCTATATCTAATAGTACATATCATTATGGTTTGGCAACTACAAGGAAGCACTTGAAAATTAACTAGTTTGTATTCACCTTATCCTTTTATAGACAACAAGTCCCGGTTGCTGATCATGATTTTTCAGTTACCATGACTTGCGTAGCCATTCTGCATCATGTAGAATTCCAACTCTATTACCAAATCTTAGTATTGTAATGCTATACCTAACAAACATGTGCAAGTTGCCCTCACTTATTTTACCTTATTATCCTTGCACTACCATTTCAATCGTAAAATATGAAGGGGTCATGTGTTAAAATTGTGTTAAATGCCAAATGAAAATAACTCATACTCCATATCGGGCCCAGGCTAGTCAACAGCAATTAGGGAGCACACTACATATGCTATTCTATCGGCACTAGCGACCAATCTTCATTAAGTGACCTAACCGCGTTGACCTCTTTCCGCAAACATTATGTTTATATTGACAACAACAAGGATCCAACACTCATATGATAAGTTAGGGTAATTCACATTGTTCCCTCATGACAACAACTAGCTATGATGCTTACCTTGATTATTGGTTACCTTGATAACAATCATAGTCATTTGGCGTTACATGATTCTAACTCCAAAATATTATGATGCTCCCCTCACCATTCATTTTGCACACCATTGGAGTGCCCAAATATGAAAAAGTACTTGTGTTAGACATTAAGTAATAGCCAGCTAAAAATCACATACCACATCACCCAATGACGCATAGTGAAATGCATAGCTACATATATTCACCTTAACTCCTTATCACCAGCTGCTCTTCAACATTTAAGTGTCTAACCCACGTTAACCCTTTTACCCGCATCTATCTATTTTCTTCAAAAAAATTGACCAATTGGCAAACCAATCATACTATCCTTGCTCTTGTGTTTCAGAAATCTAGTTGTGATGTCTATCCTTGATTTATCACTTATCTCAAGTCCAGAAATCATTTTGTATGGCACTATAACTTCATTTACCCACTCTCATTCTTATCATACACCTCGATACACACACGTGATTTACCGCAGTTACCTTCTCCACATTCTAGGCTGACCAATTGATATATGTTAAACATGGAAGGATTGTGTCTTTAGTACTGAATGCCACCTACAAACACATACATTGTTTTGTTCACATCATACTCCATTGTGAAAACACAGAGCCAGTTGGTACATAAATACTAGTATATTCACCTTGGCTCCTTGTTTCCTGTAGCTCTATCCATAACTAATCAATTGTATGTCACATCTCTTACCTTTTGTAACCATTCACATTATCCTCTTGTCATAGGTATTGTCTCTCTGCATTTTGCCTCCTATTCTCATAGTGCTCATCCATGAGCATTGAAGTCATGCACCCCTTTCAATTTCTTTTGTTCCTCTATTTACCTAATATATTCCATAACAAGAGAATGTTTCAAATGTGAAATGTCCAAGGTCAACTAGAAATGATAATGGCTTCCATACAACGGAAATAGGGCTACTTATGCATGTTAGATCAGTAAGGATGGAAACACGTGGAGGAAAGGGATGCATTTATCGTATAGAGGATGGTTGGTCTGGTCCTTATCAACTCCATGGGTTCTAAGTTCTAACACGGTTCTTTACATGATGTTTTTCTTCTAAGTGCCAAAATGAAGTTTAATGTATTTTTTTGGGTGCTTATTATTGAAAGTTTTAATGCATGAAATATGCTGAAGCGGAGACAATTTAATATTGCTGGTAAATATTATTCTTGCCTCCTGTGTACTACTAATGCTGAAGAGTGAAGACACTAGTGTGAACGCATAGTTTCGATTGGCCCTTTAGCATTGCTTGTTGGACACGCCTTCAAATCTAGTGGACTCTGGAAGCCACGCGGATTGCTTCGTTGCAAAGCTAATCAAAGTGGGCGTTTGGTGGTAACTTTTTTTAAAATCTTAATTATCATAGCTTGGAATTTGGAGGGATCGCTATAATTGCACTCTTGAGGTCACTTGTTGCATCTTGTAGAGTTCATCGCTAGCAAAAAGAACTTGTCAACACATCATGGAAATAGCTCCAAATCTCAAACTTACATGCTGAAGGAGGTCAGGTTAGTGGCATGACATAGAGTAAGAGGGCACGGGAAGCAGAGGCGTGTAGAGAAACTCCTGTGGGAATGGAGGAGGGTCTGAAGAACGGAGAACATTTTTTTTAAAGACCCGGTTTTGCCGGCTTCATAGATTTAGGAGAAAGCAAAGGGGAATACAGTGAGGATCAAGTGATCATGGCACAAAAGATGTGCAAAAAGGAGAGAAAACTGTAAAAGAAACAGAAAGCTCACTAAGATGTCATGGCATCGCAAAAGGACGGGTCGACTCGGGCAACCCAAGTCGGAACACCCAAGTAATAACACAACTGGGCAACCAACCTACAAACTTACCTCCCAAAGGTTGGTTTGGCTTATGTTTTAGTTTCCATTTGGTCATTCACGTCTGATCATTTATATTGTGTCCGTGTGTATTATTATTCATGCTAATGGCCTTTGAGGATGATTTATATAGAACAAACATGTGTTAACGTGCTGCCCATAGTGTTGCTTAACTTCCTGGCTTCAGTTTCAAATTGGGAAACAGGTCATCTAATGGATATAGAATATGGAGCAAATAAAAGGCTTGCACACTTTTGCTTCTTATTTGGTTCTTGTCGTTGGCTGAATGCAACTAAAATTTACATGAAAATGTGACAAAACTAAACCATAACTCATCTATGTGATCATTCCAACTGACAATAAATCAAAACGGGAAATTAATTTGGCCAAACCCTAAACTATTTCTCTCTTTTTATAAAGTCATAAATCCAAAGTTTGTATAAAACAATAAAACATTTCATATAATTTTTTATTTAAGATTCTTTTTAACATGGTCAAATATTATAATATAACTTCTCTCACATAAAAATAGATATCTATAATTTTTGAGAACTTCAATTTATAACTTTTTAAAATCCGTGAAAACCATGATAATATTATCACAGCGAACGGACCAGCAGCCTAGTGGTTGCATTGACCTCAGTAGCACCCCAGGTCCTGGGTTCGACTCCCAGTGGGAGCAGATTAAACAGGCATGGGCAAACAATTCCGAAATAAATGACCATAGAGGCTCATGTCTTCATGTCATCTATTCTCGACAGCTCACTGTCCCTTAAAAAAGAATCTCCATCAATCACCATTTAGATCAGGAGTATAACCATGCCCTACCTCCTGTCGTCATCCTACCTAACACGCTCCTCAACCAACGTCCGCCGCCGCCGCTCGCGATGTCTCATTGGAACTGCCTCCATGTACTCTCATGCGTTGCAGCTCCTTCTCCCTCCTGTTACAGGTCGCTTGCTCTCCTGCTAGCATCTAGCTTCTATGGTATTCAAGTTGTTGCCGTCCCCAATGTGAAGCTCAAACAATCATCAGTCCAAGTGTAACAAACATGCTCACATGTTGCCTCACAAATAGAGAAGTTCATTATGATGTGTGTAACTATGCTTTAGTTTGTTTAAACTTTTCAGGTTTGTTGATACGAAACATTAGAGAGCATGGCGTCTGATGTCTATCATCGATGGATAATCTACATAAGATACTACAGGGAAGTGGTTTATATCCAGGCTGACCTCTCCATAGCAGGGAGATTTAAGTAATCGTTCTGTGAACATTCAGTATATTATTGCACACTCTCTACACAAGCAAGATGCATGTTTTGTTCTCTTGATGTTTATAGTTATGGCCATAAATATGTTGTTGTCTTACTGCTCCATCTAAATCACGTGGCTCGATCAAATTGGTGAATTTCAGACTCCATGCTTTGTTTGTTACGGCACAATTTGTACTTACTTTAATACTTCTGGAGTACATATTATTTGTATTTGTTACGTAAGGTTATTCCCTTCTATAAGGCTGAATTTCTCATCCACGGTTCCTTTCTTGCAGCTTTTAATGCTATCTTAGTGCAGGGGCTGAAGTTGATTGAGAGACCTCGCCTATCTCATGTTTGTGCTCCTCCGTAACAGGTTTGCCTTCTCTGGGAAATTTAATTGTCTGGTGCTGACAGAGAGTGGTAAGATTTAATTACGTGCATATTAAATTTCCAAATTCCAGTTGTAGAAAGTTATCAGATCATTGATTTTTATTTGTATAAAATATATTCTCAACTACTCGACCAGCTGCTGAGATTTCTACTTTGGCTAATCGCCTTGGAGAAGTAGTGAAGGAAGGATGATGTCTACATGTACGTCAATTACAGGGCAGAGTGTTTTCTTCTGTTCCATGTGCCCCAAGTGTGCTTTACTTCGGATGTGCTAATGGCATAACACAGTGGATATAAATCCTCTTCGTCTCCCTCCAAAAAATATGTCAGCTATCACACAATTTCACACCAAAATTATGGAATCTCTTCCGCGTCACAACTTCTTGATTTTTTTTCCAACTCCACTCTTTTTTATGTGTTCTGTGTGCACGAGACTGGAATCAAGAAAACAAAAAATTTACTCAAACAAATTAATCAACCATTCTTGCAGTGGTGGGGCAATTAAAGATCATTAGTCTCCAGTCACAATCCAGCATCAACTCAAGTTATGCTATTTTCTATTATCGCTAAATTAATGTGGCTTCTCTAATTGGCGATTGTTTGTAGGCAAGCCTTCTTAATTATGGTAATTGTTGTTCCCAGAGACCCGAGGTAAAATCAATCACTTTAGTAATATACAGTTTTAGTTTTCAATTATCTTATTTTAAATATAATTTGTTGTGTTGTTGCATGATCTTTCATCATAGCTACCTCCACCCTGTAGATTAAGATGCTCAGAAATCTAAGATAGCATTCTCGCTCAACGCTCCATGGCCTTGAGATGCTCCAAAGTGGAAGGTTTTTTTTCTGCTTCTAGACATGCTTAAGTTATGAATGTTTGATGGTAAAGTGGAACATATAGAAAAGAAAAGCAACAATGTGTTGTACTAAACCATTTATATTTTGTAACAGTCTGATTTTAGATAAACTATGATAGAATAAATAGCATTCAAAGTACTCATCAGTGCATGATCATGAGTTCATATATGAACAGGCAACACAGTTACAGTTATAATTTTAGTTGATAAATATGTCCAGTTCCAAGCTATTGGGCTGATGAGATATAATTGACGCACACTTAGCTAATATTTTTTTGCAAATGTTTTCTGAATTATGTCTTAAATCACTCTGTCGTTATATCCTGAGAGCTGTTTTACGACATGCCATACCTTGGTTTAGATATGCACTGCATTTTGCTAAGTGTTGCACAGTGACATATTGTTCAAATAGTTATGTGGGGGAGTTATCAAAAGTAATTGTGTATTGAATCCATCTGCACGCTTGATGCCTAGATTAATATCTTAGTTTGTCCAACATATTTCTTCTTTGCATGAACGAAAGAGCGATATAACGACTCGATATAAATTAATTTCAAACATGGACATGGAAGTATATAGTTTAAATATTTTTGTATTAAAATACGACTGTAAGTATTACATGTATCCATCTTTTGCTATTAAGTACGAGTATACAACTAATGATTCATTCAAACGCTTATTAGTTTTGCCTTAGACAGATACTGTTTCTTCAATGATGAATGCATGCAGAATTTACTACAATAAGAGACAGAGATTAGTTGATTGGACTAATATACCTCTACTGAACCTACTTCACGAACAGAACGACGGTGTTGCACATCCCCTTACGCATAGTTCAAGGACTGGTGCTCTGTTTCAGAATTTAAAACTAGAACATACATACAATATTGGAATCATTATTTTTTTCCATGAAATCAACCAGTTAAGCTTTTTTATTTGATTGGTCTTTTATTATATATATTCTTTGATACGTCACCTCTTACAATTCTACTCTTAGTCTCATTGTTTATAGCTGAACGGTTGATTGAAAATAAATTTTAATTTTTGAGACAAACATGATTCATTATTTTCTATTCCCATAAATCATGTTTTTCTCGATCAAAATTTAAATTTAATCTGAATCCTATGGACTGGATGATTGATGTTACAAAATCAGGATGACAGGTTCATTACATTAATAACCAAGTTTAAATGTTCAATCTCAAGTACGTTCATGGTTAGTGAAGGAACAAAAACAATACTAAAGAGTCGACATAATTAAATGATCAATCCATGATACACAAGAAATAGTGTGTCTAATGGCATTTTAGTAAAAACACATCAATATATCCTTATGTAAAATGATTCCTAGAAACCACACAAAGAAATTCTTCTAAAATATGAAACATGTTCTAATTTATGTTTATGTGGCAAATTTATACTATGTACTCCCTTTGTTCCTAAATATATGACTTATATGTAGGACAGGACGGAGTACATGTTTTCACACACTAGCCCGTGCTGGTGCACGGGTTTACGACTAGTTATATTAATAGCGTTAGAGTTTGGTTTCGAAATACATGCCTTTATGCATCTGCATTTATACATTAAGACAATGCAAACCATCCATATAAATTATTATGATATGATGATTCTCATTTTTAATTGGATGCTTACAAAATAATATTTACTTGTACACTAACTCCCTAATCAAAGAATGATAAGCGTTCAATTTCCCAACATACTATTTTCATGTTTAGATGGTCTCTTCATCTTGCTCTTGATCATGTCTTTCTAGGAATGGTTACCGACATCCACCTTTGTCCTTGTGCTCTTGCTACACAATCATTCACACAATCCCAAATAAGTAATTCGAACTCTAATTTATCTTTCTCTTGTTGTAGCTCATAATAAATTCATGAAAAAATTGGTTTGCATTGCACACACACACACACACACACACACTGTGCTAGTGAGTTCGTAATGGATCATTTTTAAAATCAAAATCATTGCAATAAAAGATTAATAAGATTCACGTCTTCAGAGAAAATTATTATTGGCTCAATAATGAGATTTTTTCCGCGAGAAAGATTCTTTAAAAACCCGCCAAGTAAGAATTCGCAGAAGCATTGTAAAAAATATATATTTGGTACTGCAACATTTACTCACTGATCCAGCATCACCCTTGGTAATCATATCTGAGGTATCATAACTAGATTAGATTACTATAAACATATGTCTATGGCCGAGTAGCTGAATAATATTTTACTGATATAAACATATGCAACGACCTTTTTTTACACCATATTAGTTCTTACATTCTGGACACATGCTCTTGCTATATAAAATCATGTTGTCAAATTTTCACTACAATTTAATACATAATTTTAGGGCATGTACAATGATTGATCAGATGTTTTTACCTTCTTTATTTCACACTACTTAGATAGGACAAAAAGGTTCTGCAATACATTGCCTCTTAGTATCTCTGAATTCAATAACCTCTTATATATGTAAAATAATATGTGTTGCCCAAATGTATTGAAACAAGGTGGCATGAAAATATGGCATCTCATACCTTTCTTTTGAAATTTCCATCTCTTGGCCAACAAAAGCAAACATATTTTTTATCTCTCTCTTACATGTCAGAATCATTCTAAGATTCGTTGCTAAGTAGAAGCATTGTACATTTCCTTGATGTGAATGGTTTTACATCACTACATTGCCTGCCAGATGCCCTAATGCCTCAGTTAAGAAACAATTAAAATAAAGTGACTGGGAAGAATATCACATATTATCATATATATATATATATGTGTGTGTGTGTGTGTGTGTGTGTGTGTGTGTATGTATGTGTCTATATATATATATATATATATATATATATATATATATATATATATATATATACTGATGCTCAGTTATTATAAATTTTATTGCACCAAATTTGTGCAACAGTAAATTATGCTTAATTAGTAAACCATGTTACAAACACACATTTTCTTCACTGATACACATGATCCATTTAGTTTAATTTATTAAGAAGGAAATCCTCTATGTGGACCATCTAGTCGAAGTCGACCCAGAGTCCTAATCCATTGCAACACTTGTCTAGCTTCTCTTAGGCACATCGACTTTGAAAAATTCTACACCCTCTGCTTCCGGCACCAAAAGTGCATGCAGCATCAGTACTCTGTCCTATGTTGTTGATGGGGTCTGTCGTGCACAATGCCTATTTTTTCTAATGAATGGACATAAAAGCCCGGAAATCATAGGTTGGATTATTATATATAGATAAACAGACGGTGCAATAAAATGATGTTATAGTTGCTACTTGCCACACGTAGCTAGTTCGAACTGGGCCGTGTACATGTTGCAAGTCATCTTTGTCTGATGTTGCTGACGTACAAGAAGAATAGTGAGATGTGATGAACACCTTTTTATTTGCGAAGGAACGAACATCTATTTAAAGAATAGTGGGATATTACGAACCTCTGTTAGGCCATAAGTTATTCCCTGTATCTAGTCATATCCCTTTTAGCGACTCTGCTCCTTCCGAAGAAATTTCAATTTTGTATGAGCTACTGGGTATAATGCTTTTTATAAGATCGATTCACCTATGCCTCATACAATCTCGATTTTGCCAAGCCTCTCTATTAGAATTAGTTATTTTTCTGTTTAGTTAATAGGAGTTCTTGGTTAACAAGTTTTAAGATAGCAATTCTCAACAATCTGGATGTCAGATTATGATTCATTATTATGGCTGTAGGTTTTGAAGGATTCAAACAATTCACAAAGTGTTGCTTCAATAGTAACTCCCTGACCTTCAATTTCATAGCCCGGGATGATACGTAGTCATGTAATTATCTCTAATACAATGTCCTAAACGTTGATGTTACATGCAAATTTCATAAAGATAGATATTTTGTGAGTGCATAGCGTGCTGAAATAAATTTGGATGGACTAACTCGAGTTCTTCAATGGAGTTGTTTTACTACAAATTTTCTGTATAGAACTGTACAACGAAGACAATACATAACACTATGTAGTTCTAATTTCAATATTCCTGGAACATGTACAATTCACAGCATGGTTCGAGTCGATTAATGGCATTTGTACAAGTTTAGTTGTAGCATGTCGATACTCAGATGGTGGCAGCGTGCTGGGTCGAGCCATCGGCATG
Source organism: Triticum aestivum (assembly GCF_018294505.1). Taxonomy (NCBI): domain Eukaryota; kingdom Viridiplantae; phylum Streptophyta; class Magnoliopsida; order Poales; family Poaceae; genus Triticum; species Triticum aestivum. The sequence goes on along the minus strand of NC_057809.1, from coordinate 592,008,482 downwards.
AACGACCAAGACAGGGCACATTCACATAGACGTTAGATTGATAATTTGTGCAGATTAGGTGGTAGCAGTTCTGTCGATGCTTCACATAGTTGCATCTAACAGGTTTTGACCCTCTCGCCGAAGCTGCAGCTAGCCTTCATGTTGCATTGGTGTGAATGTATGACTCCTTTCAATGCATTGTGTGCCAAATTGCAGTAGTGATTTGATTTTGGGTGGAAACTAGTATATGTTCACTGATTCATCTTTGAACTCAGGCAAACAGAAATGTCAAATCTTTTCAAGACTCTAGGAAATAGTTTCAGAGTAACAATAGTCATAATGAATATATGCCAATTTGATGATTTGATTAAGTAGTAGTGCTAATCGAGATATTCACTAGTGTGTTTCCAGAATCATGTATGCTACATCTACTTCCTTTTGTCTACTGTTTTACAAAATAGTATATACACTATAATGGAGCCTATGCACTGTAATTGAGCCTAGAAAATAGTACCATGGTTAGAAGCACGCAAGACCTAATATATTGCCTTTCGTGAAAAATAGATCACAGATAAGTACATGATTCATCAGGTTCAGGATAAGGTTACCTTAAATACCATGTATTATCCCACAGAATAGATAAGTAAATACCATGCAGTTTTCTCCACCCCGATTATTACCTACTAAAGGTCATCCTCCGTACATCTGATAGGCTGAGCTCAAGTAGGACTAAAATTTTCAGTTCCTTGTGCTTCATAAGGGCTGACAATTGTTGTTCCTAAAATCTCAGGTTATTGGTTTCATTTGTTTGCAGAAATAAAACACTACAATTTACTTTGCTCTTATGCAAAAAGAATTGTTAATTTGGAAAAATATTGAATTGGTTTGTTTTAACAACAGATCTTGAGGATGGGAAAATTGTAATAAGTTTCAAAAGAATATTAGCATAAGTACCACATAGAGAGTGACACCATGATGATAACTAACATAGCATGGACCTTACATGATTTCCTTATTGAATCAGTAGTCTACTTCATGTAGTAAATTCACGGACTGATTGTAAATATTCCAATAACTCTTTGTTGTATTCTTTCAAAAATACGATTTTGAGATTAATCTCATACCTCTTTTCTCATATGATGTGTTTCATTGGCACTATCACAAATATCAGGTGGATGCACATCAATAATTCTTTAGACCAAACCTCTTAAGTTTTTTTTTCTTTTCAAAATACACTAATTCTACATACATTCATATCTCCTCCTTCGTCCACAACTCACCGCCGAACCAAACCGCTTCGTCCAACAATACCGCCGAACCAAAGTATGACATGTTGGTAAGCAGTATGACTTATATCGCCCACAACTCACTTGTGTTCTACTCGTGCATATAACATCAACACATAAAACCTAGGCTCGGATGCCACTGTTGGGGAACGTAGTAATTTCAAAAAGATTCCTACGCACACGCAAGATCATGATGATGCATAGCAACGAGAGGGGAGAGTATGATCGACGTACCCTTGTAGACCGACAGCGAAAGCGTTAGCACAACGCGGTTGATGTAGTCGTACGTCTTCACGGCCCGACCGATCAAGCACCGAAACTACGGCACCTCCGAGTTCTAGCACACGTTCAGCTCGTTGATGATCCCCGGACTCCGATCCAGCAAAGTGTCGGGGAAGAGTTCCGTCAGCACGATGTCGTGGTGATGATCTTGATGTACTACCGTTGCAGGGCTTCGCCTAAGCACCGCTACAATATTATCGAGGACTATGGTGGAAGGGGGCACCGCACACGGCTAAGAATATGATCACGTGGATCAACTTGTGTGTCTAGGGGTGCCCCCTGCCCCCGTATATAAAGGATCAAGGGGGGGGGGGTGCAGCCGGCCAGGAGAAGGGAGCGCCAGGAGGAGTCCTACTCCCACCGGGAGTAGGATCCCCCCCCCTTTCCTAGTTGGAATAGGATTCGGGAGGGGGAAAGAGGAGAGAGAGAAGGAAGGGGGGGCGCCGCCCCCTCTCCTTGTCCTATTCGGACTAGGGGGGAGGGGCGCGCGGCCCAGCCCTGGCCACCTCTCCTCTCTTCCACTAAAGCCCACTAAGGCCCATAAACCTCCCGGGGGTTTCCGATAACCTCCCGGTACTCCGGTAAAATCCCGATTTCACCCGGAACACTTCCGATATCCAAATATAGGCTTCCAATATATCAATCTTTATGTCTCGACCATTTCGAGACTCCTCGTCGTGTCTGTGATCACATCCGGGACTCCGAAAAAACTTTGGTACATCAAAATGCATAAACTCATAATATAACTGTCATCGAAACCTTAAGCGTGCGGACCCTACGGGTTCGAGAACAATGTAGACATGACCGAGAGACGTCTCCGGTCAATAACCAATAGCGGAACCTGGATGCTCATATTGGCTCCTACATATTCTACGAAGATCTTTTATCGGTCAGACCGCATAACAACATACGTTGTTCCCTTTGTCATTGGTATGTTACTTGCCCAAGATTCGATCGTCGGTATCTCAATACCTAGTTCAATCTCGTTACCGGCAAGTCTCTTTACTCGTTCCGTAATACATCATCTCACAACTAACTCATTAGTTGCAATGCTTGCAAGGCTTATGTGATGTGCATTACCGAGAGGGCCCAGAGATACCTCCCCGACAATCGGAGTGACAAATCCTAATCTCGAAATACGCCAACCCAACATGTACCTTTGGAGACACCTGTAGAGCACCTTTATAATCACCCAGTTACGTTGTGACGTTTGGTAGCACACAAAGTGTTCCTCCGGCAAACAGGAGTTGCATAATCTCATAGTCATAGGAACATGTATAAGTCATGAAGAAAGCAATAGCAACATACTAAACGATCGGGTGCTAAGCTAATGGAATGGGTCATGTCAATCAGATCATTCATCTAATGATGTGATCCCGTTAATCAAATAACAACTCTTTGTCCATGGTTAGGAAACATAACCATCTTTGATTAACGAGCTAGTCAAGTAGAGGCATACTAGTGACACTTTGTTTGTCTATGTATTCACACATGTATTATGTTTCCGGTTAATACAATTCTAGCATGAATAATAAACATTTATCATGATATAAGGAAATAAATAATAACTTTATTATTGCCTCTAGGGCATATTTCCTTTAGTCTCCCACTTGCACTAGAGTCAATAATCTAGATTACACAGTAATGATTCTAACACACATGGAGCCTTGGTGCTGATCATGTTTTGCTCGTGGAAGAGGCTTACTCAACGGGTCTACTACATTCAGATCCGTATGTATCTTGCAAATCTCTATGTCTCCCACCTGGACTAGATCCCGGATGGAATTGAAGCGTCTCTTGATGTGCTTGGTTCTCTTGTGAAATCTGGATTCCTTTGCCAAGGCAATTGCACCAGTATTGTCACAAAATATTTTCATTGGACCCAATGCACTAGGTATGACACCTATATCGGATATGAACTCCTTCATCCAGACTCCTTCATTTGCTGCTTCCGAAGCAGTTATGTATTCCGCTTCACACGTAGATCCCGCCATGACGCTTTGTTTAGAACTGCACCAACTGACAGCTCCGCCGTTTAATGTAAACACGTATCCGGTTTGCGATTTAGAATCGTCCGGATCAGTGTCAAGCTCGCATCAACATAACCATTTACGATGAGCTCTTTGTCACCACCATAAATGAGAAACATATCCTTAGTCCTTTTCAGGTATTTCAGGATGTTCTTGACCACTGTCCAGTGATCCACTCCTGGATTACTTTGGTACCTCCCTGCTAGACTTATAGCAAGGCACACATCAGGTCTGGTACACAGCATTGTATACATGATAGAGCCTATGGCTGAAGCATAGGGAACATCTTTCATTTTCTCTCTATCTTTTGAAGTGGTCGGGCATTGAGTCTTACTCAACTTCACACCTTGTAACACAGGCAAGAATCCTTTCTTTGCTTGATCCATTTTGAACTTCTTCAAAACTTTGTCAAGGTATGTGCTTTGTGAAAGTCCAATTAAGCGTCTTGATCTATCTCTATAGATCTTAGTGCCCAATATGTAAGCAGCTTCACCGAGGTCTTTCATTGAAAAACTCTTATTCAAGTATCCCTTTATGCTATCCAGAAATTCTATATCATTTCCAATTAGTAATATGTCATCCACATATAATATCAGAAATGCTACACAGCTCCCACTCACTTTCTTGTAAATACAGGCTTCTCCAAAAGTCTGTATAAAACCAAATGCTTTGATCACACTATCAAAGCGTTTATTCCAACTCCGAGAGGCTTGCACCAGTCCATAAATGGATCGCTGGAGCTTGCACACTTTGTTAGCTCCCTCTGGATCGACAAAACCTTCTGGTTGCATCATATACAACTCTTCTTCCAGAAATCCATTCAGGAATGCAGTTTTGACATCCATCTGCAAAATTTCATAATCATAAAATGCGGCAATTGCTAACATGATTCGGACAGACTTAAGCATCGCTACGGGTGAGAAGGTCTCATCGTAGTCAATCCCTTGAACTTGCCGACAACCTTTTGCGACAAGTCGAGCTTTGTAGACAGTAATATTACCGTCAGCGTCAGTCTTCTTCTTGAAGATCCATTTATTCTCAATTGCTTGCCGATCATTGGGCAAGTCAACCAAAGTCCATACTTTGTTCTCATACATGGATCCCATCTCGGATTTCATGGCTTCAAGCCATTTTGCGAAATCTGGGCTCACCATCGCTTCTTCATAGTTCGTAGGTTCATCATGATCTAGTAGCATGACTTCCAGAACAGGATTACCATACCACTCTGGCGCGGATCTCACTCTGGTTGATCTACGAGGTTCAGTAGTATCTTGTTCTGAAGTTTCATGATCATTATCATTAGCTTCCTCACTAATTGGTGTAGGTGTCATAGAAACAGGTTTCTGTGATGTACTATTTTCCAATAAGGGAGTAGGTACAGTTACCTCATCAAGTTCTACCTTCCTCCCACTCACTTCTTTCGAGAGAAACTCCTTCTCCAGAAAGTTTCCAAATTTAGCAACAAAAGTCTTGCCTTCGGATCTGTGATAGAAGGTGTATCCAATAGTTTCCTTTGGATATCCTATGAAGACACATTTCTCTGATTTGGGTTCGAGCTTATCAGGTTGAAGCTTTTTCACATAAGCATCGCAGCCCCAAACTTTCAGAAATGACAACTTTGGTTTCTTGCCAAAGCACAGTTCATAAGGCGTCGTCTCAACGGATTTTGATGGTTCCCTATTTAACGTGAATGCGGCCGTCTCTAGAGCGTATCCCCAAAACGATAGCGGTAAATCAGTAAGAGACATCATAGATCGCACCATATCTAGTAAAGTACGATTACGACGTTCGGACACACCATTACGATGTGGTGTTCCGGGTGGCGTGAGTTGCGACAGTATTCCACATTGTTTCAAATGTACACCAAACTCGTAACTCAAATATTCTCCTCCACGATCAGATCATAGAAATTTTATTTTCTCGTTACGATAATTTTCAACTTCACTCTGAAATTCTTTGAACTTTTCAAACGTTTCAGACTTGTGTTTCATTAAGTAGATATACCCATATGTGCTTAAGTCATCTGTGAAGGTGAGAAAATAACGATATCCGCCACGAGCCTCAACATTCATCGGACCACATACATCTGTATGTATGATTTCCAACAAATCTGTTGCTCTCTCCATAGTACCAGAGAACGGTGTTTTTGTCATCTTACCCATAAGGCACGGTTCGCAAGTACCAAGTGATTCATAATCAAGTGGTTCCAAAAGCCCATCAGTATGGAGTTTCTTCATGCGCTCTATACCGATATGACTCAAACGGCAGTGCCACAAATAAGTTGCACTATCATTATCAACTCTGCATCTTTTGGCTTCAACATTATGAATATGTGTATCACTACTATCGAGATTCATCAAAAATAGACCACTCTTCAAGGGTGCATGACCATAAAAGATATTACTCATATAATTAGAACAACCATTATTCTCTGATTTAAATGAATAACCATCTCGCATCAAACAAGATCCAGATATAATGTTCATGCTCAACGCTGGCACCAAATAACAATTATTTAGGTCTAATACTAATCCCGATGGTAGATGCAGAGGTAGCGTGCCGACCGCGATCACATCGACTTTGGAACCATTTCCCACGCGCATCATCACCTCGTCCTTAGCCAATCTTCGCTTAATCCGTAGTCCCTGTTTCGAGTTGCAGATATTAGCAATAGAACCAGTATCAAATACCCAGGTGCTACTGCAAGCATTAGTAAGGTACACACCAATAACATGTATATCACATATACCTTTGTTCACCTTGCCATCCTTCTTATCCGCCAAATACTTGGGGCAGTTCCGCTTCCAGTGACCGGTCTGCTTGCAGTAGAAGCACTCAGTTTCAGGCTTAGGTCTAGGTTTGGGTTTCTTCTCTTGAGTAGCAACTTGCTTGCTGTACTTTTTGAAGTTTCCCTTCTTCTTTCCTTTGCCCTTTTTCTAGAAACTAGTGGTCTTGTTGACCATCAACACTTGATGCTCCTTCTTGATTTCTACCTCCGCAGCTTTCAGCATTGCGAAGAGCTCGGGAATAGTCTTATTCATCCCTTGCATATTATAGTTCATCACGAAGCTCTTGTAGCTTGGTGGCAGTGATTGGAGAATTCTATCAATGATGCAATCATCTGGAAGATTAACTCCCAATTGAATCAAGTGATTATTAAACCCAAACATTTTGAGTATATGCTCACTGGCAGAACTGTTCTCCTCCATCTTGCAGCTATAGAACTTATTGGAGACATCATATCTCTCAATCCGTGCATTTGCTTGAAATATTAACTTCAACTCCTGGAACATCTCATATGCTCCATGACATTCAAAACGTCGTTGAAGTCCCGATTCTAAGCCGTAAAGCATGGCACACTGAACTATCGAGTAGTCATCAGCTTTGCTCTGCCAGACGTTCATAACATCTGGTGTTTCTCCAGCAGCAGGCCTGGCACCCAGTGGTGTTTCCAGGACGTAATTCTTCTGTGCAGCAATGAGGATAATCCTCAAGTTACGGACCCAGTCCGTGTAATTGCTACCATCATCTTTCAACTTTGCTTTCTCAAGGAACGCATTAAAATTCAACGGAACAACAGCACGGGCCATCTATCTACAATCAAACATAAATAAGCAAGATACTATCAGGTACTAAGTTCATGATAAATTTAGGTTCAATTAATCATATTACTTAAAGAACTCCCACTTAGATAGACATCCCTCTAATCCTCTAAGTGATTACGTGATCCAAATCAACTAAACCATGTCCGATCATCATGTGAGATGGAGTAGTTTCATTGGTGAACATCACTATGTTGATCATATCTACTATATGATTCACGCTCGACCTTTCGGTCTCCGTGTTCCGAGGCCATATCTGCATATGCTTGGCTCGTCAAGTATAACCTGAGTATTCTGCGTGTGCAACTGTTTTGCACCCGTTGTATTTGAACGTAGAGCCTATCACACCCGATCATCATGTGGTGTCTCAGCACGAAGAACTTTCGCAATGGTGCATACTCAGGGAGAACACTTCTTGATAATTAGTGAGAGATCATCTTATAATGCTACCGTCAATCAAAGCAAGATAAGATGCATAAAAGATAAACATCACATGCAATCAATATAAGTGATATGATATGGCCATCACCATCTTGTGCTTGTGATCTCCATCTTCGAAGCACCGTCGTGATCACCATCGTCACCGGTGCGACACCTTGATCTCCATCGTAGCATCGTTGTCGTCTCGCCAATCTTATGCTTCCACGAATATCGCTACCGCTTAGTGATAAAGTAAAGCATTACAGCGCGATTGCATTTCATACAATAAAGCGACAACCATATGGCTCCTGCCAGTTGCCGATAACTTGGTTACAAAACATGATCATCTCATACAATAAAATTTAGCATCATGCCTTGACCATATCACATCACAACATGCCCTGCAAAAACAAGTTAGACGTCCTCTACTTTGTTGTTGCAAGTTTTACGTGGCTGCTACGGGCTTAAGCAAGAACAAATCTTACCTACGCATCAAAAACACAATGATAGTTTGTCAAGTTGGTGCTATTTTAACCTTCGCAAGGACCGGGCGTAGCCACACTCGGTTCAACTAAAGTTGGAGAAACTGTCACCCGCTAGCCACCTTTGTGCAAAGCACGTCGGGAGAACCGGTCTCGCGTAAGCATACGCGTAATGTCGGTCCGGGCAGCTTCGTCCAACAATACCGCCGAACCAAAGTATGACATGCTGGTAAGCAGTATGACTTATATCGCCCACAACTCACTTTTGTTCTACTCGTGCATATAACATCCACACATAAAACCTAGGCTCGGATGCCACTGTTGGGGAACGTAGTAATTTCAAAAAAATTCCTACGCACACGCAAGATCATGATGATGCATAGAAACGAGAGGGGAGAGTGTGATCTACGTACCCTTGTAGACCGATAGCGGAAGCGTTAGCACAACGTGGTTGATGTAGTCGTGCGTCTTCACGGCCCGACCAATCAAGCACCGAAACTACGGCACCTCCGAGTTCTAGCACACGTTCAGCTCGATGACGATCCCCGGACTCCGGTCCAGGAAAGTGTCGGGGAAGAGTTCCATCAGCACGACGGCATGGTGACGATCTTGATGTACTACCGTTGCAGGGCTTCGCCTAAGCACCGCTACAATATTATCGAGGACTATGGTGGAAGGGGGCACCGCACACGGCTAAGAATATGATCACGTGGATCAACTTGTGTGTCTAGGGGTGCCCCCTGCCCCCGTATATAAAGGATCAAGGGGGGGGTGTGCGGCCGGCCAGGAGAAGGGCGCGCCAGGAGGAGTCCTACTCCCACCGGGAGTAGGATTCCCCCCCTTTCCTACTTGGAATAGGATTCGGGAGGGGGAAAGAGGAGAGAGAGAAGGAAGGGGGGACGCCGCCCCCCTCTCCTTGTCCTATTCGGACTAGGGGGGAGGGGCGCACGGCCCAGCCCTGGCCACCTCTCCTCTTTTCCACTAAAGCCCACTAAGGCCCATAAACCTCCCGGGGGGTTCCGATAACCTCCCGGTACTCCGGTAAAATCCCGATTTCACCTAGAACACTTTCGATATCCAAATATAGGCTTCCAATATATCAATATTTATGTCTCGACCATTTCGAGACTCCTCGTCGTGTCTGTGATCACATCCGAGACACCGAACAAACTTCGGTACATCAAAATGCATAAACACATAATATAACTATCATCGAAACCTTAAGCGTGCGGACCCTACGGGTTCGAGAACAATGTAGACATGACCGAGACACGTCTCCGGTCAATAACCAATAGCGGAACCTGGATGCTCATATTGGCTCCTACATATTCTACGAAGATCTTTTATCGGTCAGACCGCATAACAACATACGTTGTTCCCTTTGTCATCGGTATGTTACTTGCACGAGATTCGATCATCGGTATCTCAATACCTAGTTCAATCTCGTTACCGGCAAGTCTCTTTACTCGTTCCGTAATACATCATCTCACAACTAACTCATTAGTTGCAATGCTTGCAAGGCTTATGTGATGTGCATTACCGAGAGGGCCCAGAGATACCTCCCCGACAATCGGAGTGACAAATCCTAATCTCGAAATACGCCAACCCAACATGTACCTTTGGAGACACCTGTAGAGCACCTTTATAATCACCCAGTTACGTTGTGACGTTTGGTAGCGCATAAAGTGTTCCTCAGGCAAATGGGAGTTGCATAATCTCATAGTCATAGGAACATGTATAAGTCATGAAGAAAGCAATAGCAACATACTAAACGATCGGGTGCTAAGCTAATGGAATGGGTCATGTCAATCAGATCATTCATCTAATGATGTGATCCCGTTAATCAAATAACAACTCTTTGTCCATGGTTAGGAAACATAACCATCTTTGATTAACGAGCTAGTCAAGTAGAGGCATACTAGTGACACTCTGTTTGTCTATGTATTCACACATGTATTATGTTTCCGGTTAATACAATTCTAGCATAAATAATAAACATTTATCATGATATAAGGAAATAAATAATAACTTTATTATTGCCTCTAGGGCATATTTCCTTCAATACATTCATATCTGCTCCTAATTAAACAGCCGGAATATTTGACTTTTGTAGTTTAATACAAACTTACTGTCCAGCTATGAAATTTGACTCTTCAAACATATTGTATGAGCCAAAATTTCATATATTATTCAAAATTAAGTGATAACTACTCTTACATGTTGTCCTTCCCTTTGTGATTACATCCTTCTTAATTTAATTAGGTTCATGCCTATGAGCCAAACTTTGAAACTTTCGGTATATACAAATATAATATAAGGTTATTTCATACGACACAATTCCAATGATTGTGTGATAGTGTGCATGCCTACGATTATGTTGTAGTAATCCTTCTCTTGGACCAAACATTAATAACATCCTTTTTTGTCTTATCATGTCATTTGTATAGAGATTTTCGATACATGTCAATATATAAATATTTTCCTCAATCTATTTCAATATATACAAATGTGGAAATAACTAGCCCATGTCGATACACGGGTTGATGACTAGTAGACCTAATCGTAACAAGGAATCATATGCATATGAGCAACGCATTAGTGGCAAACATCATGCAAAGTTGATAAGTTTTATAATAGTCAGTTTCACACGATTGTCGAGGACTCCTCCCCCTCATGTCTGATGAGTCGTCCTATCTTTCGAGAGAGGATACTTTGCGGACCGCCTCTCTCATGCATGTCCGGCGTTCAAATCATCTTTTCATATGCCTCAAAATCAAAGTTATCGGGGTTATATTTTAATGAACCACCCCCACCCACCCGGCCCCCTCATGTCGAAGTTATCAGGGTTATGTTTTAGCGACCCCCTCTCTCATGTTTTCATATGCCTCAAAATCAAAGCTATCGGGGTTATGTTTTAACGAACCACCCCCTGACCCCTCATCTTGAAGTTATCGGGGTTATGTTTTAACGACCCCCTCTGTCATGTTTTCATATGCCTCAAAATCAAAGTTATCGGGGTTATGTTTTGATGACCCCCTCTCTCATGTTTTCATATGCCTCAAAATCAAAGTTATCGGGGTTATGTTTTAACGACAAGATGAATACAAGCTTTATACACAAGATGGATACAATATTTATACACAAGATGAATACACAATTCAACAAATGAACCAACCATCATCCTATTAAAAAAACTCAACATACAACAAATGGACACCTTTTGTCGAACAACGGAGGGACGATCAGGGACCAACTCCACGGAGATGCAACACCACAGCATGTAATTCCACCGAGTGAAAAAAATTAGGCACACTTAGTGATATTTGCATAGTGGCAGAAAACTAATTCATGATGCAACCTTTGAGGCAAGTAAAAGGTATGCTACAACAGTTTTTCATGGCAAGCATGTACTAATTACCCTCAACAAAACTCCATTACTGATCATCATCCAAAGATGCGCATATTTTTTGCAAACCTCAAGGCAAAATGTAAAGTATTAATACTGCCAATTTCAGACTCTGAACCAACTTGACCATCATCACATACATCCAAGGAGGAAGGAGGGAGGAGAGGGGTGTGAGGGAGGAGGGAGTACCAGCTGGTCGGCCGGCTGTGGAGCGACGGCGTCGGGGCAGGGCATGTGATATGTCTCCAAGGTATCTATAATTTTTCATGGTTCCATGTTGTTATATTATCATTCTTTGATGCTTTAAAATCATTTCATAGCAACTTCATATCATTTTTTGGGACTAACCTATTGACATAGTGCCCGGTGCCAGTTGTTTGTTTGCTTCTTTTTTACTTGGCAGAAAATCAATACTAAACAGAGTCCAAACACAGCAAAACTTTTGGAGATTTTTTCTAGACCAGAAGACACACGTTGGGCCAAGGAAGTACCAGAGGGGGGCTTCGAGGGGAGCACAACCCACCTGGGCGCGCCTTGGTGGGTTGTGCCCACCTCGGCCGGCCCCACACCGCATCTTTGCTCTATAAATACCCCGAAAATCCAAAAACCCCAAGGAAGTCAAACCCTAGGGAAGTCAACGAAACACAATTCCAGCCACCGCAAGTTCCACAAACCACAGATCCAATCTAGACACCATCACAGAGGGGTTCATCATCCTCATTGGTGCCTCTTCGGTGATGCGTGAGTAGTTCATTGCAGATCTTCGGGTCCATAGTTAGTTGCTAGATGGCTTCCTCTCTCTCTATTTTGATTCTCAATACAATGGTCTATTGGAGATCTATTTGATGTAACTCTTTTTGTGGTGTGTTTGTTGGGATCCGATGAACTTTGAGTTTATGATCAGATCTACTTTATCCATGAAATTTATTTGAGTTTTGATCTCTTATATGCATGATTTCTTATAGCCTCGTATTTCTTCTTCGAATATTTGATTTAGTTAGGCCAACTAGATCGATTTTTCTTGCCATGGTAAGAGGTGCTTTGTGATGGGTTCGATCTGATATGGTCCTCCTTTACACCGAGAAAGGGTGGCATCCAAGTGTTGGGCTTATAGTTGGACAGTACTTAGCTCATCACGATGCTAGAGTTCCCCATCCCCATGCCCATGCGTGCCACCCATTGTTGGTTGAGGTTGACCATGACCAAGCACGCACGGGCGCACGAGGGGGGGGGGGGTCGGGGCACCTAGACCTGGGTTCCATGGTGAAGCTCCTCTGACTATTTCATGTCCTCTAGATTCGGTGATCCCAGATTTGTGTTCAGCATTGCCATATGTAATTTTGATATGGCATCAGATTGAAATAATATTTCATTAGATTTTCTGCCTTAATTGTGCCCATATGTAATTTTGGCACACATTTAAAACTTCCTTTTATAACTTTGTATATTTGGTGTCCATTTAAATATTTTAAATTTACGTGCACGGACCGTTGGCCCCTTATATTGTGGGAGCGTAAAAAATCGTATACACGTGAATAGTTTCCATGTGATGTAGCAAGTCATGTTTGAACGCTTCTTGTGCGACGCACGTCATCTCGCTGAGCTCATCAAGCCGTGAAATATGAATGGGCCGACACATGTCATCTCAGAGAGCTCATCAATCCATCAACGGTGTTTATAGCATATGCCGAGTTAAGAAAAAAAAAATTAACTTCTACAGGAAAAATGGAGCCCATTAGTAAGGATTCCCTACCGATAACGAGCCAAGTGCACCAATGGACTCGTTATTAATAAATATGCACAACTTAGACGCCAAATTGGTGACCCTCACTCATTATTTTCATCCCATCTCACAACCTAGACAAGTACCGGGCTCCCGGCTCAATGCAACTACATATTGCGTACAAAAATTATTAAACTTCTCTTTGCTGCCCCAGTATGATGCCCTCGAGGCCTCTTGCACTCCTCGGATACCACAATCGGAACTCTCCTATACCCCATTGTACTTGAGCCACCACAACCTTTCCCCTACCAGAGCCCCTCTCCCCATATCCGAGAAAGTGAACCTAGGTCTCGGATCCAGACTGTTGGATGTCACATACCCCTAAAGCATGTGGCCTCCACTAGTAGTGAGATCGGTGGTTGTATAGCTTGATGTGATGAGTAGTGGGAGTGTCTCAGGTGCCCAGTGGCTTGCGGTGGGAGCACTTGCACCAATGTGCAGGTTTTCTGAGTCATGCTGCAATGACGTGTAGAGGAACCTACAGATGTCAAGATCCCAAGGCTGATGCCTCCAAGCAATTGACTTTTCCCCGTGTGGCCTCCCACTAACAGACCTGCCTCCTGCAACCTTCCCGAACTAGATTCACATGCCTTGATGGTGACAGCAAGGTGATCAGCAACATCGAGTAGTTAGAGCGACGTGGCATGGTGCTCCACCTGTCGGACAACATCACATCACTGACTGGGAAAAGTTATGACCATTCATTGGTATAGTGCATACAACACTAATAGGGTAAAACTGATGGTACTCAGAGGTGATTCCCAACATTGATAATGAGTTTAAAAAGCAAGATTCTAATACCAATAATACAAAATTCACCCTCTAATCCGCCACCCTCTCCCAAACTGGCAACGCCTTAACCCCCACCCCCACCCCAAAACATGAACACAACACACACATGTTGTCCCACTCTCATCCACCGGAGCCCCCCTTGGCCTCCTCCACTAGAGCCCCCCGCTTCTCTCACACGAAGCCCTTGAACCCCTTTCTCAAATGTGGGGGGCTCACCTCCCAGATCTAGGAGTCTTTGAGTCCCCCCCCCCACTCGAGTGTTGCACCCCTTCAATCATCCCTCCACCACCCATGGAGTACTCAATGGTGGTGCGAGTGGGAGTAGTGTGCTACCGGGAAGCAACACATGTTCCAACAGCTCGTGGTTAAGCACATTGTGTTTCTAAAGTTGTGCCAAAATTTCCATATATGTGAACTGGATGTGGTTCCATATATTCAGGGTTGAATATGCTTCCACCAGCAGTAATATTCACACTATTAATAGTGAATGAGTTCTTTCTCACATTCTGCGGTTGTCAGCCTATGATACAACCTGAGATTGTCCTCCTCTGTATCAAGCGCTGGACTTCTGCTTGGGCGAGGCTTCGCTCTCCACGAAGATGGAGGGTCTCCATCTCCAAGTGTGTTTATATTGGATGAATCGCCCAAGGATTAATTACAAGATATGGTATCAAACTGGAAGAATATTGCATAAGATTTACTCCCTTAATTGTGCCCATGTGTAATTTTGGCACCCATTTAAACTTTCCTTTAATAACTTTGTAAATTTGGCGTCCATTTAAAACTTCTAAATTTACACGTTCAACTATAGGCACCTTGTATCTCAAGAGCACGACATATTGTACGCATGCAAATGGTTTCCACACAACATAACAGTTCGCTTTGGAATGCTTCATGTGTGACACACATCATCCCACTGAGCTCGATCATCAAGGCACACAAATGAGTTGAGTGAGCACAAGTCAATGTTGCTCCTATCCAACAGGTCAAAGAAAGACATTATTAACTAGCGACCTAAAAAGCCATGGATGATGTTTGTAACATATGCCCTATTAAGTGAAAAAAGTAAGCATATAGGGCCTAAAATAGGGTCCATAACCATAAGTAGTGATTCCTTATCGCTAGTGGGTCAATTGCACCAACGTACATGTGACTCGTATGATATGTACAACTTACGCACCAAAGTGGTGAGCCGAAGTGGTTATTTTTATCCCTCCTAGCATATGCCGGCCGGGAGGACCCAACTTGCTCGGAATAGCATATGCCGGCCGGGAGGACCCAACTTGCTCAGAATAGCACAACCAAAGTGGTGAGCCGAAGTGGTTATTTTCGGGCTGTAGTTAGTCTCTGATGACCAGGGCATGACCGGGTAGCAAGGGCGGTTAGGCTAGTACCTGGACCGAAAGGACATGTGGCTCAGCCATAGTTGCTCGAAAGAGTGTGTGTCCGGGAGCTTAAAAAAGCCTAATGCCATGACATGCGCAAAAGGACGGGTCGACTCGGGCAACCCAAGTAGGAACACCCAAGTAACAACACAACGAGGCAACCAACCTACAAAGCTACCTCCCAAAGGCTGGTTTGGCTTATGTTTTAATTTCCATTTGGTCATTCACATCTGATCATTTATATTGTGTCTGTGTGTATTATTACTCATGCTAATGGCCTTTGGGGATGATTTATAGAACAAACATGTGCTGACGTGCTGCCCATAGTGTTGCTTAACTTCCTGGCTTCAGTTTCAAATTAAGCAATGGGTCATCTAGTGAAGATAAAATATGGAGCAAATAAAAGGCTTGCACACTCTTGCTTCTTATTTGATTCTTGTTGGCTGAATGCGACTAAAATTTACATGAAAATGTGACAAAACTAAACCATAACTCATCTATGTGATCATTCCAACTGACAATAAATTAAAAAGGGAAATTCATTTGGCCATCTTTTTATAAAACCATAAGTCCAAAGTTTGTACAAAATAATAAAGCATGTCAAATATTTTTTTATTTAAGATTCTTTTTCACATGGTCGAATATTATAATATACATTCTCTCACATCAAAAATAGATATCTATAATATTTTGAGAACTTCAATTTATAATTTTTTAAAATCTGTGAAAATGATGATAATATTATCACAGCGAATGGACATGTAGCCTAGTGGTTACATTGACCTTAGTAGCACCCCGGGTCATGGGTTCGACTCCCAGTGGGAGTGGATTAAACAGGTGTGGGCAAAAAATTCCAGAATAAAAGGACTGTAGGGTTGTTGCTCTACAGTAAATATTATCACATCTATATATTTGAGCCCAAAATTCTTCCAAATTTATCCAAGCTTTATAATGGAGCTCAAAACCTTCCCTAGTAAGGACATCACATAATCATGTTTAAAATTTCCAAAGTACATAGAAAATACACAAAAGGCAAATTAATTAACATAGACTTGCTTAACATAAGATCTATCTAAGAATCCAAGAAAAACGATATGCACCATATGCCCCATAGATCCTAGATGCAAGTCACCCGTAGATGTCATTCAAAACAAGTTCATGCTCAAATAGGTTGCACTGTTTTTGACTACTAGCAAAGTGGCCCGTCCGATGTGAAGGCTAGAAATCTATAAAGTGGTATCACATTCACAAATATGACCCTTTTCCGAGCATAGTTTTGACTTGGGTATGTTTGATTTAATCACGGGTATATTAATATATATGTTATGTAGTAATCGACTATGTTGTTATGCATAGTGTACTAACCTTTTTTGTAATCAATGATTCTTATTTGTACCAGCAAATAATAATAATAATAGTTTCTATTTGTGTTAGTTTCTAGCCTTTTGATCATAGTAATATTATATTAATAGTGTTAGAGTTTGATTTCAAAATACATGCGTTTATGCATCTGCTTCTGTAAATTAAGACAATGCAAACCATCCATACAAATTATTATGAAACGATGATTCTCATTTTTAATTGGATGCTTACAAAATAAGATTTTGTTGTACACTAACTCCCTAATCAAAGAATGTGTTCAATTTCCCAACATACTATTTTCATGTCTAGATGGCCACTTCATCTTGCTCCTGCTCATGTCTTTCTAGGAATGGTTACGGACATCCCCTTTTGTCCTTGTGCTCTTGCTACACAATCGTGCGCACAATCCCAAGTATGTAATTTGAACTCTAATTTATCTTTCCCTTGTTGTAACTAATAATAAATTCATGAAAAAAATTGGTTTGCATTGCGCGCACACACACACACACTGTGCTAGTGAATTCTTAATGGATCATTTTAAAAATCAAAATCATTGCAATAAAAGTTTAATAAAATTCACATCTTCAAAGAAAATTATTGTTGGCTCAATAATGAGATGTTTTCGTGAGAGAGATTCTTTAAAAACCCGCCAACTAAGAATTCGCAAAAGCATTGTAAAAAAATATAAATTTGGTACTGCAACTTTTACTCACTGATCCAGCATCACCCTTGGTAATCATATGTTAGGTATCATAACTAGATTAGATTACTATAAACATATGTCTATGGCTGAGTAGCTGGATAATATTTTACTAATATAAACATATGTAATGACCTTTTTTACACCATATAAGTTCTTACATTCTCGACACATGCTCAAGCTATATATAATCATGCTGTCAAATTTTTACTATAATTTAATACATAATTTTATGGCATGTACAATGATTGATCAGATGATTTTACCTTCTTTATTTCACACTACTTAGATAGGACAAAAAGTTCTGCAATACATTGCCTCTTAGTCTCATCTGAATTCAATAACCGCTTATATGCGTCAAATAATATGTGTTGCCCAAATGTATTGAAATAAGGTGGGATGAAAATATTGAAGGAAATATGCCCTAGAGGCAATAATAAAGTTATTATTTATTTCCTTATATAATGATAAATGTTTATTATTCATGCTAGAATTGTATTAACCGGAACATGATACATGCACCTGTTTTGCCTACTAATGGCGCACTACAGGTGCGCCACTAGCATCACGCCATTAGAATTTTTTACTAATGACGCACCACGCAGTGCGCCATTAGTATATCCCACGGTGCGCCATTTCTATCTGGCTTAGTAATCTGCACCACATAGAAGTGCGCCATTACTAACAATCTTTTTTCAAAAAAAAAATCAGATTTTTTTTCAATTTTTTCCTTATTTTCTTAATCTCGAGTCACTATGTCTTAATCTCGGGTCAATATGCTCAATATCAAGTCAAATCGCCCATCCTCACACTACTCCAGCCGGAGCATGCTTAACTTCACAGTTCTATCCAACCCCAGCACCAGCTCACTTCACAGGCACTTGTTGATATATATATATATATATCATATCAATCCTATTAAACCTTGTTGATGTCTAGGGCTTTGTTCATATTCATGAGTGTGATGAAATTTTCAAAAAATATTTCAAACTTCCCAGTCATATTACGTATCATATTTTGAAAAAAATTCAATTTTTTTAAATCATTTTTTTCGGTTACTAGTGGCACACCTAGCAAATGGTGCACCACTAGTAAGTTTGAAATTTTTTTCATTTCCCCCCTCTAGATCTTAAAAGCCCCGCATCTTTCGTTTTGTTAGGTTTTTGCGGATCTTGAAGATGTTGAACGGGGTTCCCCCTTTCAATTCCTATGTAACTTTTCGAGTAGATGATTTTTCATATAAAAAACTTTTTAATCCGAGTTCGTATGCAAAAGTTATGCCCATTTTACTAAATTCCAGAGAGATTTTGCATATAAAGTCGAAATTCATATTTGTAAATTTTCCCAACAATTAGACCACATATCACATGGGAAACTTATTTTCTTTTATTTTTTTTGACATTTCCATCATTTTCTTTTATTTTTTAAACTGAAAAGGCGGTCCATGGGGGGGGGGGGGCGGGGTGCATTTAGCACCAGGATTACTAATGGCGCACCTGATGTGTGGTGCGCCATTAGTAGTTTTGAAAAAAAAATAAAAAAATTGTTAGTAATGGCGCACCATTGGACAGTGCGCCATTACTAGTTTTTTTTTCAAAACTACTAATGGCACATGGTGGGTGTGGTGCGCCATTACTATGTCAACTAGTACTGGCGCACTATCCCATGGTGCACCATTACTAACAAATTTTTTTATTTTTTTTTCAAAACTACTAATGACGCACATGTATCTGGTGCGCCACTGCTTTATAGCAGTGGATCACATTATTAGGAGAATGATGTGATTGACTTGGCCCATTCCGTTAGCTTAGCACTTGATCATTTAGTATGTTGCTATTGCTTTCTTCATGACTTATACATGTTCCTATGACTATGAGATTATGCAACTCCCGTTTACCGGAGAAACACTTTGTGTGCTACCAAACGTCACAACATAACTGGGTGATTATAAAGGTGCTCTACAGGTGTCTCTGAAGGTACTTGTTGAGTTGGCGTATTCCGAGATTAGGATTTGTCACTCCGATTGTCGGAGAGGTATCTCTGGGCCCACTCAGTAATGCACATCACTATAAGCCTTGCAAGCATTGTAACTAATGAGTTAGTTGTGGGATGATGTATTACGGAACGAGTAAAGAGACTTGCCGGTAACGAGATTGAACTAGGTATTGAGATACCGACGATCGAATCTTGGGCAATTAACATACCAATGACAAAGGGAGCAATGTATGTTGTTATGCGGTTTGACCGATAAAGATCTTCGTAGAATATGTGGGAGCCAATATGAGCATCCAGGTTCCGCTATTGGTTATTTACCGGAGACGTGTCTCGATCATGTCTACATAGTTCTTGAACCCGTAGGGTCCGCACGCTTAAAGTTCGGTGACGATCGGTATTATGAGTTTTTGTGTTTTGATATACCGAAGGTAGTCGAAGTCCCGAATATGATCACGGGCATGACGAGGAGTCTCCAAATGGTCGAGACGTAAAGATCGATATATTGGACGACTATGTTCGAACACCGGAAAGGTTCTGGAAGGTTTCAGACATATACCAGAGTACCGGGGGTTACCGGAACCCCCGGGGGCTTAATGGGCCTACATGGGCCTTAGTGGAAATAGAGGGCAGCAAGGGGAGTGTGGGGGGCGCCCCCAAGGCCCAAACCGAATCGGTTTAGGGCAAGGGGGGCCGGCCCCCTCTTTTCTTCTCCTCCTCTCCCTTTCCTACCCCCTCTCCTACTCCTACTAGGAATAGGAGGAGACCTACTCCTAGTGGGAGTAGGACTCCCCCTTGGCGCGCCTCTCCCTGGCTGGCCGCCTCCCCCCTTGCTCCTTTATATACGGGGGCAGGGGGGCACCCCATAGAAACAACAATTGATCATTGATCTTTTAGCCGTGTGTGGTGCCCCCCTCCACCAAATCCACCTCGGTCATATCATAGCGGTGCTTAGGTGAAACCTTACATCGGTAGCATCATCATCACCATCACCAAGATGTCATGCTGACAGAACTATCATGTGAAGCTTTGCTGGATCAAAGCTCGCAGGACGTCATCGAGTTGAACATGTGCAGAACTCGGAGGTGTTGTGCGTTCGGTACTTGGATCGGTCGGATCGTGAAGATGTACGACTACATCAACCGCGTTGTGCTAACGCTTCCGCATTCGGTCTATCCGGGTACGTAGACATACTCTCCACTCTCGTTGTTGTACATCACCATGATCCTGTGTGCGTGTAGGAATTTTTTGAAATTACCACGTTCCCCAACAGTGGCATCCGAGCGAGGTTTATGCGTAGATGTTACATGCACGAGTAGAACACAAGTGAGTTGTGGGTGATACAAGTCATATTGCCTACCAGCATGTCATACTTTGGTTTGGCGGTATTGTTGGATGAAGCGGCCCGGACCGACATTACGCGTACGCTTGCGCGAGACTGGTTCTTCCAACGTGCTTTGCACACAGGTGACTGGCGGATGTCAGTTTCTCCAACTTTAGTTGAACCGAGTGTGGCTACGCCCGGTCCTTGCGAAGGTTAAAATAGCACTAACTTGACCAACTATCGTTGTAGTTTTTATGCGTAGGTAAGAACGGTTCTTGATTAGCCCGTAGCAGCCACGTAAAAACTTGCAACAACAAAGTAGAGGACGTCTAACTTATTTTTGAAGGGCATGTTGTGATGTGATATGGTCAAGACATGATGCTATATTTATTGTATGAGATGATCATGTTTTGTAACAGAGTTATCGGCAACTGGCAGGAGCCATATGGTTGTCGCTTTATTGTATGCAATGCAATCGCCCTGTAATTGCTTTATTTTATCACTAAGCGGTAGCGATAGTCGTAGAAGCAATAGTTGGCGAGACGACAACGATGCTACGATGGAGATCAAGGTGTCGCGCCGGTGGTGATCATGACGGTGCTTTAGAGATGGAAATCAAAGGCACAAGATGATGATGGCCATATCATATCACTTATATTGATTGCATGTGATGTTTATCCTTTATGCATCTTATTCTGCTTTGTTTGAAGGTAGCATTATAAGATGATCTCTCATTAAATTTCAAGGTAAAAGTGTTCTCCCTGAGTATGCACTGTTGCCAACGTTCGCCGTGCCAAGACACCACGTGATGATCGGGTGTGATAAGCTCGACGTTCATCTACAACGGGTGTAAGACAGTTTGACACACGCAGAATACTCGGGTTAAACTTGACGAGTCTAGCATATGCAGATGTGGCCTCGGAACACTGAGACCGAAAGGTTGAGCGTGAATCATATAGTAGATATGATCAACATAGTGATGTTCACCATTGAAAACTACTCCGTTTCACGTGATGATCGGTTATGATTTAGTTGATATGGATCACGTGATCACTTAGATGATTAGAGGGATGTCTATCTAAGTGGGAGTTCTTAAGTAATATGATTAATCGAACTTAAATTTATCATGAACTTAGTACCTGATAGTATTTTGCTTGTCTATGTTATTGTAGATAGATGGACCGTGCTGTTGTTCCATTGAATTTTAGTGCATTACTTGAGAAAGCAAAGTTGAAAGATGATGGTAGCAATTACACGAACTGGGTCCGTAACTTGAGGATTATCCTCATTGCTGCACAGAAGAATTACGTCCTGGAAGCACCGCTGGGTTCCAGGCCTGCTGCAGATGTTGTTGATGATGTTAAGAATGTCTGGCAGAGTAAAGCTGGTGACTACTTGATAGTTCAGTGTGCCATGCTTTATGGCTTAGAACCGGGACTTCAACGACGTTTTAAACGTCATGGAGCATATGAGATGTTCCAGGAGTTCAAGTTAATATTTCAAGGAAATACCCGGATTGAGAGATATGAAGTCTCCAATAAGTTCTATAGCTACAAGATGGAGGAGAATAGTTTTGTTAGTGAACATATACTCAAAATGTCTGGGTATCCTAATCACTTGACTCAACTGGGAGTTAATCTTCCTGTTGATAGTCTCATTGACAGAGTTTTTGAATCACTGCCACCAAGCTACAAGAGCTTCATGATGAACTATAATATGCAAGGGATGAATAAGACAATTTCCGAGCTCTTCGCAATGCTAAAGGCAGCGGAGGTAGAAATCAAGAAGGAGCATCAAGTGTTGATGGTCAACAAGACCACCAGTTTCAAGAAAAAGGGTAAAGAGAAGAAGAAGGGGAACTTCAAGAAGAACATCAAACAAGTTGCTGCTCAGGAGAAGAAACCCAAGTCTGGACCTAAGCCTAAGACTGAGTGCTTCTACTGCAAACAGACTGGTCACTGGAAGCGGAACTGCCCCAAGTATTTGGCGGATAAGAAGGATGGCAAGGTGAACATATGTGATATACATGTTATTGATGTGTACCTTACCAGAGCTCGCAGTAGCACATGGGTATTTGATACTGGTTCTGTTGCTAATATTTGCAACTCGAAACAGGGACTACGGATTAAGCGAAGACTGGCTAAGGACGAGGTGACGATGCGCGTGGGAAATGGTTCCAAAGTCGATGTGATCGCCGTCAGCACGCTACCTCTACATCTACCTTCGGGATTAGTTTTAGACCTGAATAATTGCTATTTTGTGCCAGCGTTGAGCATGAACATTATATCTGGATCTTGTTTGATGCAAGACGGTTATTCATTTAAATCTGAGAATAATGGTTGTTCTATTTATATGAGTAATATCTTTTATGGTCATGCACCCTTGAAGAGTGGTCTGTTTGTGTTAAATCTCAATAGTAGTGACACACATATTCATAATGTTGAAGCCAAAATATGCAGAGTTGATAATGTTAGTGCAACTTATTTGTGGCGCTGCCGTTTGGGTCATATTGGTGTAAAGCGCATGAAGAAACTCCATACTGATGGACTTTTGGAATCACTTGATTATGAATCACTTGGTACTTGTGAACCATGCCTCATGGGCAAGATGACTAAAACGTCGTTCTCCGGAACAATGGAGCGAGCAAAAGATTTGTTGGAGATCATACATACTGATGTATGTGGTCCAATGAATATTGAGGCCCGCGGCGGGTATCGTTATTTTCTCACGTTCACAGATGATTTGAGCAGATATGGGTATATTTACTTAATGAAACATAAGTCTGAAACATTTGAAAAGTTCATGGAATTTCAGAGTGAAGTGGAAAATCATCGTAACAAGAACATAAAGTTTCTACGATCTGATCGTGGAGGAGAATATTTGAGTTACGAGTTTGGTATACATTTGAAACAATGCGGAATAGTTTCGCAATACACGCCACCTGGAACACCAAAGCGTAATGGTGTGTCCAAACGTCGTAATTGTACCTTATTAGATATGGTGCAATCTATGATGTCTCTTACTGATTTACCACTATCGTTTTGGGGTTATGCTTTAGACACGGCTGCATTCACGTTAAATAGGGCACCATCAAAATCCATTGAGACGACGCCTTATGAACTATGGTTTGGCAAGAAACCAAAGTTGTCGTTTCTTAAAGTTTGAGGCTGCGATGCTTATGTGAAAAAGCTTCAACCAAATAAGCTCGAAGCCAAATCGGAGAAATGTGTCTTCATAGGATACCCAAAGGAAACTGTTGGGTACACCTTCTATCACAGATCCGAAGGCAAGACATTCATTGCTAAGAATGGATCCTTTCTAGAGAAGGAGTTTCTATCGAAAGAACTGAGTGGGAGGAAAGTAGAACTTGATGAGGTAACTGTACCTGCTCCCTTATTGGAAAGTAGTTCATCATAGAAACCGGTTCCTGTGACACCTACACCAATTAGTGAGGAAGCTAATGTTGATGATCATGAAACTTCAGATCAAGTTACTACCGAACCTCGTAGGTCAACTAGAGTAAGATCCGCACTAGAGTAGTATGGTAATCCTGCTCTGGAGGTCATGTTGCTAGACCATGACGAACCTACGAACTATGAGGAAGCGATGATGATCCCAGATTCCGCAAAATGGCTTGAGGCCATGAAATCTGAGATGGGATCCATGTATGAGAACAAAGTGTGCACTTTGGTTGACTTGCCCAATGATCGGCAAGCCATCTAGAATAAATGGATCTTCAAGAAGAAGACAAACACTAATGGTAATGTTATTGTCTACAAAGCTCGACTTGTTGCGAAAGTTTTTCGACAAGTTCAAGGAGTTGACTACGATGAGACCTTCTCACCTATAGCGATGCTTAAGTCCGTCCAAATCATGTTAGCTATTGCCGCATTTTGTGATTATGAAATTTGGCAAATGGATGTAAAAATTGCATTCCTGAATGGATTTCTGGAAGAAGAGTTGTATATGATGCAACCTAAAGGTTTTATCGATCCAAAAGGTACCAACAAAGTGTGCAAGCTCCAGCAATCCATTTATGGACTGGTGCAAGTTTCTCGGAGTTGGAATAAACGCTTTGATAGTGTGATCAAAGCATATGGTTTTATACAGACTTTTGGAGAAGCCTATATTTACAAGAAAGTGAGTGGGAGCTCTGTAGCATTTCTAATATTATATGTGGATGGCATATTGTTGATTGGAAATGATATAGAATTTCTGGATAGCATAAAAGGATACTTGAATAAGAGTTTTTCAATGAAGGACCTCGGTGAAGCTGCTTACATATTGGGTATCAAGATCTATAGAGATAGATCAAGACGCTTAATTGGACTTTCACAAAGCACATACCTTGACAAAGTTTTGAAGAAGTTCAAAATGGATCAGGAAAAGAAAGGGTTCTTGCCTGTATTACAAGGTGTGAAGTTGAGTAAGACTCAATGCCCGACCACTGCAGAAGATAGAGAGAAAATCAAAGATGTTCCCTATGCTTCAGCCATAGGCTCTATCATGTATGCAATGTTGTGTACTAGACCTGATGTTTGCCTTGCTATTACTTTAGCAGGGAGGTACCAAAGTAATCCAGGAGTGTATCACTGGACAGCGGTCAAAAACATCCTAAAGTACCTGAAAAGGACTAAGGATATGTTTCTCATTTATGAAGGTGACAAAGAGCTCATCATAAATGGTTACGTTGATGCAAGCTTTGACACTGATCCGGACGATTCTAAATCGCAAACCGGATACATGTTTATATTAAACAGTGAAGCTGTCAGTTGGAGCAGTTCTAAACAGAGCGTCGTGGCGGGATCTACATGTGAAGCGGAGTATATTGCTGCTTCGGAAGCAGCAAATGAAGGAGTCTGGATGAAGGAGTTCATATCCGATCTAG
This sequence comes from Triticum aestivum, assembly GCF_018294505.1. Classification (NCBI taxonomy): domain Eukaryota; kingdom Viridiplantae; phylum Streptophyta; class Magnoliopsida; order Poales; family Poaceae; genus Triticum; species Triticum aestivum. The sequence continues at coordinate 591,982,769 of NC_057809.1, read as the reverse complement.
GTGTCATACCTAGTGCATCAGGTCCAATAAAAATCTTCTGTGACAATACTGGTGTAGTTGCCTTGTCAAAGGAATCCAGATTTCACAAGAGAACCAAGCACATCAAGAGACGCTTCAACTCCATCCGGGATCAAGTCCAGGTGGGAGACATAGAGATTTGCAAGATACATACAGATCTGAATGTTGCAGACCCGTCTACTAAGCCTCTTCCATGAGCAAAACATGATCAACACCAAGGTTGCATGGGTGTTAGAACCATTACTGTATAATATAGATTATTGACTCTAGTGCAAGTGAGAGACTGAAGGAAATATGCCCTACAGGCAATAATAAAATTATTATTTATTTCCTTATATCATGATAAATGTTCATTATTCATGCTAGGATTGTATTAATCGGAAACATGATACATGTGTGAATACATAGAAAAACAGAGTGTCACTAGTATGCCTCTACTTGACTAGCTCGTTGATCAAAATATGGTTATGTTTCTTAGCCATAGACATGAGTTGTCATTTGATTAACGGGATCACATCATTAGGAGAATGATTTGATTGACTTGATCCATTCTATTAGCTTAGCACTTGATCGTTTAGTATGTTGCTATTGCTTTCTTCATGACTTATACATGTTCCTACGACTATGAGATTATGCAACTCCCGTTTACCGGAGGAACACTTTGTGTGCTACCAAACGTCACAACGTAACTGGGTGATTATAAAGGTGCTCTACAGGTGTCTCCGAAGGTACTTGTTGAGTTGGCGTATTTCGAGATTATGATTTGTCACTCCAATTGTCGAAGAGGTATCTTTGGGCCCACTCGGTAATGCACATCACCATAAGCCTTGCAAGCATTGTAACTAATGAGTTAGTTGCGGGATGATGTATCACAGAACGAGTAAAGAGACTTGCCGGTAACGAGATTGAACTAGGTATTGAGATACCTACGATCGAATCTCAAGGCAAGTAACATACCAATGACAAAGGGAACAACGTATGTTATTATGCGGTTTGACCGATAAAGATCTTCATAGAATATGTGGGAGCCAATATGAGCATCCAGGTTCCGCTATTGGTTATTGACCGGAGACGTGTCTCTGTCATGTCTTCATAGTTCTCGAACCCGTAGGGTCCGCACGCTTAAAGTTCGGTGACGATCGGTATTATGAGTTTTTGTGTTTTGATGCACCGAAGGTAGTTCGGAGTCCTGTATATGACCACGGACATGATGAGGAGTCTCGAAATGGTCGAGACGTAAAGATCGATATGTTGGACGACTATGTTTGGACACCGAAAAGGTTTCGGAAGATTTCGAACATATACCGGAGTACCGGGGGTTACGGGAACCCCCCCCCCCCCGGGGGGGGGGCTTAATGGGCCTACATGGGCCTTAGTGGAAATAGAGGGCAGCAAGGGGAGTGTGGGGTGCGCCCCCCAAGGCCCAAACCGAATTGGTTTAGGGCAAGGGGGCGGGCCCCCTCTTTCCTTCTCCTCCTCTCCCTTTCCTCCCCCCTCTCCTACTCCTACTAGGAATAGGAGGAGACCTACTCCTAGTGGGAGTAGGACTCCCCCTTGGCACGCCTCTCCCTGGCCGGCTGCCTCCTCCCCCTTGCTCCTTTATATACGGGGGCAGGGGGCACCCCATAGAAACAACAATTGATCATTGATCTCTTAGCCGTGTGCAGTGCCCCCCTCCACCATAATACACCTCGATCATATCATAGCGGTGTTTAGGCGAAGCCCTGCGTCGGTAGCACCATCATCACCGTCACCACGCCGTTGTGCTGACGAAACTCTCATGCGAAGCTTTGCTGGATCGGAGCTCGCGGGACGTCATCGAGTTGAATGTGTGCAGAACTCGAAGGTGCCGTTCGTTCGGTACTTGGATCGTTCGGATCGTGAAGACGTATGACTATATCAACTGTGTTGTGCTAACGCTTCCGCATTCGGTCTATGAGGGTACGTAGACACACTCTCCCCTCTCGTTGCTATACATCACCAAAATCCTGTGTGTGCGTAGGAATTTTTCTAAAATTACTACGTTCCCCAACAAATATGGCATCTCATACCTTTATTTGAAATTTCCATCTCTTGGCCAACAAAAGCAAACATATTTTTTATCTCTCTCTTACATGTCCGAATCATTCTAAGATTCGTTGCTAAGATAGAAGAATTGTACATTTCCTTGACGTGCATGGTTTTATGTCACTACATTACCTGCCAGATGCCCTAATGTCTCAGTTAAGAAACAATTAAAATAAAGTGCCGGGAGGATTATCACATATTATCATATATATATAGACTGATGCTCAGTTATTATAAATTTTATTGCACCATATTTGTGCAACAGCAAATTAAGCTTAATTAGTAACCATGCTACAAACGCACATTTATTAAGAAGGAAATCCTCTATGTGGACCATCTAGTAAAAGTCGACCCAGGGTCCTAATCGAATAAAACACTTGTCGAGCTTATCTTAGGCGCACCGACGTTGAAAATTTCTACACCCTATGCTTCCGGCACCAAAAGTGCATGCAGCATAAGTACTCTGTCCTATGTTGTTGATGGGGGTCTGTCGTGCACAATGCCTATTTTTTTCTAATGAATGGACATAAAAGCCCGGAAATCATAGGTTGGATTATTATATATAGATAAATAGACGGTGCAATAAAATGGTGTTATAGTTGCTACTTGCCACATGTAGCTAGTTCGGACTGGGCCGTATACACATTGCAAGTCATCTTGTCTCGTGTTGCTGAGGTATAAGATGAATAGTGAGATGTGATGAACACCTTTTTATTTGCCAGGGAACGAACATTTGTTTAAAAAATAGTGTGATGTTAGGAACCTCTTTTAGCTAACGATGCCAACGTGTATGAAAGATTGGAGCCATGAACATAACCCATCGATCCTTTTGTTCAGAGTGTGCCGGCATGTCGTTGTTGAGTTGAGGTGGATGTGTAACATCCCAAATTTTTAATTTGGATGTTATATATAGATCATCATATGCATATCATGTTTTATTTCTATTTTGTTTGTGACCCTAGAAATCTTAAGCAACTCAAGGACACATGGAGAGAGTTGGGGATTTTATTTATTTTCATATTTGAAATTTCTCAAATTTCAAAAGAGGACCATTTTGGTTTTAATAATTTATCTATCCGAAATATTTCCAATATTAAAATAAATGAGTGGAGATAAAATGACTTCTCCAAAATAAGAGGAGAATATTGGAGGAAAAATGTTAAAATCAAATAAATATTTTATTTTATTTTTATTCGAGATTTTATTTGAATTAGAAAAATATGCATTTTTGAAAATTGCATTTTTCGGCCAGAATCTAAATATTTTATTTAAACGGTGAAAATTGTTTTTGACATTTTTAGAATTCTTGTTTTTTATATTTATTAGGAATTTTGTTTTCGGCGGAATTTATTTATTAAAAAAAACTTCCTACCCGACTGGGCCGAAGGCCCAGCCGAGCAGGCCGGCCTGCAGCCACGCCGCCCTCCTTCTCCGACTTGGGACTGGAGTCCCGAGCGCGCCCGTCGCCACCGCAGTGTCCGGCCTGGACACGGGCACCGCCGTCCCCTCCTGCAAGCCATCGCCGCTTCTCCCTCCCCTTTAAATAGTGACCCCGAGGCCCCCCTTGGACCCCGAGCCAGCCGCCGCTGCCACCTGCAACTCATGCCGCCCCGCCACCTTGCTGCTGCTCCGTCGCCGCCACGCCGTCGCCCCACCCCGCCCACGCCGCACCGCCGCCGCAGCCCCGCAGCCAAGCCTCACCGCCGCCACCGCCCCGCAGCCAAGCCGCACCACCGGATCTCACCTCGCCGCCGCCGGTTTTTCTCGAGGAACCGGTAAAAACCGCCATCATCGCCAGTTTTTGTTTTGTTTTTCGTCTTGGATCGGTTAGATCGGTTTTTTTCTTCGGTTCCGCTATTTAGCGAACGTTCACCCGTATGCTTCTGTTCGCGAACGCGTTCGTTCGTTTGTCTTTGTTAACGAACGTTCGTTCGTTAGTCTTTTCTTTTTATTTTGTTTTTGGCCAGTGACCTATCCGCGATTATTTTTATCACAAATTAGTCCCTGATCTTCAAACCCTCGTTACTTTTTAACCGTTCGTCCAAATCCAGGGAAACCAACGCCAAAATCTTTATCTTGAACCCCTCTTCCAGTTAATCAACTTGGACATGGTTTTGAGAAATTAAAATTTGGTTTCAAGCAGATTTGAATTCGAACTTCTTTTGATCGTAGTTTGAGTTTCGTAGCTCCGATTTGATTGATTCTTTTTGCAAATCGAAACACTTCAGTTGAACTTTCAGTTTGGACTTTTTCATCTGAGTTTTACCCTTGCATCTATGCTTGAGTGCTTATGTATGCTATTGTTTGTTTGCGATAGAATTTCCGGAGTGCGAAGCGTGCTACTACGAGTCTCTAGGGTTTGCAGATTGTCAGCAAGACAAGTAACACTTTGATCGTACCCCTTCATTACCCAGTTTTTATGGATTAGTCCAATCCTCCAACACTGCATGGTTAGGATTTGATAACATGTGGGTACTGGGAAGTAGTGGATGAGGTAGAACCTATTGTCCTTTATTTTAAACCCTGGGAGTTATTATGTTATGCTTATACTGCTATGCTATGCTCGTAGACGTGGATTGGTTTGAGTGATTCATGACAGTTGTGAGTATTATTATGAACTAAGGGTTTATTTAAGGTGGCTACCTTAACACACATCTGGGTGGATTGTTTGTGGGCACCTGGGGAATCCAGTGTTGTCCAAGGAGATCCCGGGGAATCCGTGTGATCATCCTATGGTTCGCCACCCAGGCTCAAAGGGATCATAAGATTTTTCATGCTAGAAACTTCCGTGTGCAGCCACAAGCCATTATGGGCTCTGGCATAGTTGAGTAAGTTGTGGGAATCCTTTCCATGATGGGCTAGCAGATGTAGGGGATTGTAGGTGTACCGGCCTATCTATCGGTTAAGGGGGCCTCTTCGGAAAGACCGTGTCTCGGTCATCCGTTTCTCAAATATCATGTAGTGCGAGAAATCCAACGGAGGAGATCGGGTCTTGTGGGGAAAAGTGCGCAAACCTCTGCAGAGTGTACAAACTAATCATGGTTAGTCGTGTCCCCGGTTATGGACATCTTGAGTATCTGGTTCTTGAATTATTGATGTGATCTCAACACTCCTAATTAATTTTGTTGGGTTGTTAATTACTATTTAATTAGGATTGAGATGGGGTTTCCATTCTCAATATTTATCAACCAACTTTGTAGTGAAAATAAATTATATTCCTTTGCAGTAGGGAAAAACTGCCTTTTCACAAAAACATGATAACCATAGAGCCTCCACCAGCCATATATGCATGTAGTGTTAGCATTTACTTTGTTCATTGCTCTACAGTGTTATTTTGCCAGCATATTCCATGTGCTGACCCATTTTCGGGCTGCAACGCACTATGTTGCAGACTTTTCAGACGAAGAGTAAGGTGCGCTAGGTCATTGTCATGCACTCAGCTATGTCGTTGGAGTTGATGGACTCATTTACCTTCGATGCTTCTGCAGTTATCTTATTTAGATGGCCTTAAGCCATATTATTGTAACAAGTTCCCTTTTGAGACATTCTATGTAATAAGTGTGTGATTGCAATCTGTTATAAATCCTTCAAGTATTGTGTGTGTCAGCATTACCGATCTACAGATGACACTTATGCACAGAGATTTGACCGTTTGAGGTTGGATCGCTACAGCATGATAAAATAAATACATCTCTCTCTCTGAAGCGTTCTTGTGATAAAATAAATATAAATATCAATTATGTGAAAATACCCAACATTATCTATTGTATTGATCACATTTGTAATTTTATGTGACCGTTTTGAATATCGAACAGACACTATGTTGTGTATCAAAGGTCAATTAAAGATGACAACCCAGTTAAAGAACCAACCCTATTCACCTTGCCCCCTTGTTATCATGCCAAAAGTGGTACTATCTATGCTTTGAATTGTCCACTGCCTTGACTTTGACTAGCATGTCAATCTATATCTAATAGTACATATCATTATGGTTTGGCAACTACAAGGAAGCACTTGAAAATTAACTAGTTTGTATTCACCTTATCCTTTTATAGACAACAAGTCCCGGTTGCTGATCATGATTTTTCAGTTACCATGACTTGCGTAGCCATTTTGCATCATGTAGAATTCCAACTCTATTACCAAATCTTAGTATTGTAATGCTATACATAACAAACATGTGCAAGTTGCCCTCACTTATTTTACCTTATTATCCTTGCACTACCATTTCAATCGTAATATATGAAGGGGTCATGTGTTAAAATTGTGTTAAATGCCAAATGAAAATAACTCATACTCCATATCGGGCCCCAGGCTAGTCAACAGCAATTAGGGAGCACACTACATATGCTATTCTATCGGCACTAGCGACCAATCTTCATTAAGTGACCTAACCGCGTTGACATCTTTCCGCAAACATTATGTTTATATTGACAACAACAAGGATCCAACACTCATATGATAAGTTAGGGTAATTCACATTGTTCCCTCATGACAACAACTAGCTATGATGCTTACCTTGATTGATTGGTTACCTTGATAACAATCATAGTCATTTGGCGTTACATGATTCTGACTCCAAAATATTATGATGCTCCCCTCACCATTCATTTTGCACACCATTGGAGTGCCCAAATATGAAAAAGTACTTGTGTTAGACATTAAGTAATAGCCAGATAAAAATCACATACCCCATCACCCAATGACGCATAGTGAAATGCATAGCTACATATATTCACCTTAACTCCTTATCACCAGCTGCTCTTCAACATTTAAGTGTCTAACCCACGTTAACCCTTTTACCCGCATCTATCTATTTTCTTCAAAAAATTGACCAATTGGCAAACCAATCATACTATCCTTGCTCTTGTGTTTCAGAAATCTAGTTGTGATGTCTATCCTTGATTTATCACTTATCTCAAGTCCAGAAATCATTTTGTATGGCACTATAACTTCATTTACCCACTCTCATTCTTATCACACACCTCGGTACACACACGTGATTTACCGCAGTTACCTTCTCCACATTCTAGGCTGACCAATTGATATATGTTAAACATGGAAGGATTGTGTCTTTAGTACTGAATGCCACCTACAAACACATACATTGTTTTGTTCACATCATTCTCCATTGTGAAAACACAGAGCCAGTTGGTACATAAATACTAGTATATTCACCTTGGCTCCTTGTTTCCTGCAGCTCTATCCATAACTAATCAATTGTATGTCACATCTCTTACCTTTTGTAACCATTCACATTATCCTCTTGTCATAGGTATTGTCTCTCTGCATTTTGCCTCCTATTCTCATAGTGCTCATCCATGAGCATTGAAGTCATGCAACCCTTTCAATTTCTTTTGTTCCTCTGTTTACCTAATATATTCCATAACAAGAGAATGTTTCAAATGTGAAATGTCCAAGGTCAACTAGAAATGATAATGGCTTCCATACAACAGAAATAGGACTACTTATGCATGTTAGATCAGTAAGGATGGAAACACGTGGAGGAAAGGGATGCATTTATCGAATAGAGGATGGCTGGTCTGGTCCTTATCAACTCCATGGGTTCTAAGTTCTAACACGGTTCTTTACATGATGTTTTTCTTCTAAGTGCCAAAATGAAGTTTAATGTATTTTTTTGGGTGCTTATTATTGAAAGTTTTAATGCATGAAATACGCTGAAGCGGAGACAATTTAATATTGCTGGTAAATATTATTCTTGCCTCCTGTGTACTACTAATGCTGAAGAGTGAAGACACTAGTGTGAACACATAGTTTTGATTGGCCCTTTAGCATTGCTTGTTGGACACGCCTTCAAATCTAGTGGACTCTGGAAGCCACGCGGATTGCTTCGTTGCAAAGCTAATCAAAGTGGGCGTTTGGTGGTAACTTTTTTTAAAATCTTAATTATCATAGCTTGGAATTTGGAGGGATCGCTATAATTGCACTCTTGAGGTCACTTGTTGCATCTTGTAGAGTTCATCGCTAGCAAAAAGAACTTGTCAACACATCATGGAAATAGCTCCAAATCTCAAACTTACATGCTGAAGGAGGTCAGGTCAGTGGCATGACGTAGAGTAAGAGGGCACGGGAAGCAGAGGCGTGTAGAGAAACTCCTGTGGGAATGGAGGAGGGTCTGAAGAACGGAGAACATTTTTTTTAAAGACCCGGTTTTGCCGGCTTCATAGATTTAGGAGAAAGCAAAGGGGAATACAGTGAGGATCAAGTGATCATGGCACAGAAGATGTGCAAAAAGGAGAGAAAACTGTAAAAGAAATAGAAAGCTCACTAAGATGTCATGGCATGCGCAAAAGGACGGGTCGACTCGGGCAACCCAAGTCGGAACACCCAAGTAATAACACAACGGGGCAACCAACCTACAAACTTACCTCCCAAAGGTTGGTTTGGCTTATGTTTTAGTTTCCATTTGGTCATTCACGTTTGATCATTTATATTGTGTCCGTGTGTATTATTATTCATTCTAATGGCCTTTGAGGATGATTTATATAGAACAAACATGTGTTAACGTGCTGCCCATAGTGTTGCTTAACTTCCTGGCTTCAGTTTCAAATTGGGAAACAGGTCATCTAATGGATATAGAATATGGAGCAAATAAAAGGCTTGCACACTTTTGCTTCTTATTTGGTTCTTGTTGGCTGAATGCAACTAAAATTTACATGAAAATGTGACAAAACTAAACCATAACTCATCTATGTGATCATTCCAACTGACAATAAATCAAAACAGGAAATTAATTTGGCCAAACCCTAAACTATTTCTCTCTTTTTATAAAGTCATAAATCCAAAGTTTGTATAAAACAATAAAACATTTCATATAATTTTTTTATTTAAGATTCTTTTTAACATGGTCAAATATTATAATATAACTTCTCTCACATAAAAATAGATATCTATAATTTTTTGAGAACTTCAATTTATAACTTTTTAAAATCCGTGAAAACCATGATAATATTATCACAGTGAACGGACCAGCAGCCTAGTGGTTGCATTGACCTCAGTAGCACCCCAGGTCCTGGGTTCGACTCCCAGTGGGAGCAGATTAAACAGGCATGGGCAAACAATTCCGAAATAAATGACCATAGAGGCTCATGTCTTCATGTCATCTATTCTCGACAGCTCACTGTCCCTTAAAAAAGAATCTCCATCAATCACCGTTTAGATCAGGAGTATAACCATGCCCTACCTCCTGTCGTCATCCTACCTAACACGCTCCTCAGCCAACGTCCGCCGCCGCCGCTCGCGATGTCTCATTGGAACCGCCTCCATGTACTCTCATGCGTTGCAGCTCCTTCTCCCTCCCGTTACAGGTCGCTTGCTCTCATGCTAGCATCTAGCTTCTATGGTATTCAAGTTGTTGCCGTCCCCAATGTGAAGCTCAAACAATCATCAGTCCAAGTGTAACAAACATGCTCACATGTTGCCTCACAAATAGAGAAGTTCATTATGATGTGTGTAACTATGCTTTAGTTTGTTTAAACTTTTCAGGTTTGTTGATACCAAACATTAGAGAGCATGGCGTCTGATGTCTATCATCGATGGATAATCTACATAAGATACTGCAGGGAAGTAGTTTATATCCAGGCTGACCTCTCCATAGCAGGGAGATTTAAGTGATCGTTCTGTGAACATTCAGTATATTATTGCACACTCTCTACACAAGCAAGATGCATGTTTTGTTCTCTTGATGTTTATAGTTATGGCCATAAATATGTTGTTGTCTTACTGCTCCATCTAAATCACGTGGCTCGATCAAATTGGTGAATTTCAGACTCCATGCTTTGTTTGTTACGGCACAATTTGTACTTACTTTAATACTTCTGGAGTACATATTATTTGTATTTGTTACGTAAGGTTATTCCCTTCTATAAGGCTGAATTTCTCATCCAGGGTTCCTTTCTTGCAGCTTTTAATGCTATCTTAGTGCAGGGGCTGAAGTTGATTGAGAGACCTCGCCTATCTCATGTTTGTGCTCCTCCGTAATAGGTTTGCCTTCTCTGGGAAATTTAATTGTCTGGTGCTGACAGAGAGTGGTAAGATTTAATTACGTGCATATTAAATTTCCAAATTCCAGTTGTAGAAAGTTATCAGATCATTGATTTTTATTTGTATAAAATATATTCTCAACTACTCGACCAGCTGCTGAGATTTCTACTTTTGCTAATCGCCTTGGAGAAGTAGTGAAGGAAGGATGATGTCTATACATGTACGTCAATTACAGGGCAGAGTGTTTTCTTCTGTTCCATGAGCCCCAAGTGTGCTTTATTTCGGATGTGCTAATGGCATAACACAGTGGATATAAATCCTCTTCGTCTCCCTCCAAAAAATATGTCAGCTATCACACAATTTCACACCAAAATTATGGAATCTCTTCCGCGTCACAACTTCTTGGTTTTTTTTCCAACTCCACTCTTTTTTATGTGTTCTGTGTGCACGTGACTGGAATCAAGAAACAAAAAATTTACTCAAACAAATTAATCAACCATTCTTGCAGTGGTGGGGCAATTAAAGATCATTAGTCTCCAGTCACAATCCAGCATCAACTCAAGTTATGCTATTTTCTATTATCGCTAAATTAATGTGGCTTCTCTAATTGGCGATTGTTTGTAGGCAAGCCTTCTTAATTATGGTAATTGTTGTTCCCAGAGACCCGAGGTAAAATCAATCACTTTAGTAATATACAGTTTTAGTTTTCAATTATCTTATTTTAAATATAATTTGTTGTGTTGTTGCATGATCTTTCATCATAGCTACCTCCACCCTGTAGATTAAGATGCTCAGAAATCTAAGATAGCATTCTCGCTCAACGCTCCATGGCCTTGAGATGCTCCAAAGTGGAAGGCTTTTTTTCTGCTTCTAGACATGCTTAAGTTATGAATGTTTGATGGTAAAGTGGAACATATAGAAAAGAAAAGCTACAATGTGTTGTACTAAACCATTTATATTTCGTAACAGTCTGATTTTAGATAAACTATGATAGAATAAATAGCATTCAAAGTACTCATCAGTGCATGATCATGAGTTCATATATGAACAGGCAACACAGTTACAATTATAATTTTAGTTGATAAATATGTCCAGTTCCAAGCTATTGGGCTGATGAGATATAATTGACGCACACTTAGCTAATATTTTTTCTGCAAATGTTTTCTGAATTATGTCTTAAATCACTCTGTCGTTATATCTTGAGAGCTGTTTTACGACATGCCATACCTTGGTTCAAGATATGCACTGCATTTTGCTAAGTGTTGCACAGTGACATATTGTTCAAATAGTTATGTGGGGGAGTTATCAAAAGTAATTGTCTATTGAATCCATCTGCACACTTGATGCCTAGATTAATATCTTAGTTTGTCCAACATATTTCTTCTTTGCATGAACGAAAGAGCGATATAACGACTCGATATAAATTAATTTCAAACATGGACATGGAAGTATATAGTTTAAATATTTTTGTATTAAAATACGACTGTAAGTATTACATGTATCCATCTTTTGCTATTAAGTACGAGTATACAACTAATGATTCATTCAAACGCTTATTAGTTTTGCCTTAGACAGATACTGTTTCTTCAATGATGAATGCACGCAGAATTTACTACAATAAGAGACGGAGATTAGTTGATTGGACTAATATACCTCTACTGAACCTACTTCACGAACAGAACGACGGTGTTGCACATCCCCTTACGTATAGTTCAAGGACTGGTGCTCTGTTTCAGAATTTAAAACTAGAACATACATACAATATTGGAATCATTATTTTTTTCCATGAAATCAACCAGTTAAGCTTTTTTATTTGATTGGTCTTTTATTATATATATTCTTTGATACGTCACCTCTTACAATTCTACTCTTAGTCTCATTGTTTATAGCTGAACGGTTGATTGAAAATAAATTTTAATTTTTGAGACAAACATGATTCATTATTTTCTATTCCCATAAATCATGTTTTTCTCGATCAAAATTTAAATTTAATCTGAATCGTATGGACTGGATGATTGATGTTACAAAATCAGGATGACAGGTTCATTACATTAATAACCAAGTTTAAATGTTCAATCTCAAGTACGTTCATGGTTAGTGAAGGAACAAAAACAATACTAAATAGTCGACATAATTAAATGATCAATCCATGATACACAAGAAATAGTGTGTCTAATGGCAGTTTAGTAAAAACACATCAATATATCCTTATGTAAAATGATTCCTAGAAACCACACAAAGAAATTCTTCTAAAATATGAAAGATGTTATAATTTATGTTTATGTGGCAAATTTATACTATGTACTCCCTTTGTTCCTAAATATATGACTTATATGTAGGACAGGACGGAGTACATGTTTTCACACACTAGCCCATGCTGGTGCACGGGTTTACGACTAGTTATATTAATAGCGTTAGAGTTTGGTTTCGAAATACATGCCATTATGCATCTGCATTTGTACATTAAGACAATGCAAACCATCCATATAAATTATTATGATATGGTGATTCTCATTTTTAATTGGATGCTTACAAAATAATATTTAGTTGTACACTAACTCCCTAATCAAAGAAGGATAAGCGTTCAATTTCCCAACATACTATTTTCATGTTTAGATGGTCTCTTCATCTTGCTCTTGATCATGTCTTTCTAGGAATGGTTACCGACATCCACCTTTGTCCTTGTGCTCTTGCTACACAATCATTCACACAATCCCAAATAAGTAATTCGAACTCTAATTTATCTTTCTCTTGTTGTAACTCATAATAAATTCATGAAAAAATTGGTTTGCATTGCACACACACACACACACACACACACACACACACACACACACACACACACACACACACTGTGCTAGTGAGTTCTTATTGGATCATTTTTACAATCAAAATCATTGCAATAAAAGATTAATAAGATTCACGTCTTCAAAGAAAATTATTATTGGCTCAATAATGAGATTTTTTCCGCGAGAATAATTCTTTAAAAACCCGCCAAGTAAGAATTCGCAGAAGCATTGTAAAAAATATATATTTGGTACTGCAACATTTACTCACTGATCCAGCACCACCCTTGGTAATCATATCTGAGGTATCATAACTAGATTAGATTACTATAAACATATGTCTATGGCCGAGTAGCTGAACAATATTTTACTGATATAAACATATGTAATGACCTTTTTTACACCATATTAGTTCTTACATTCTGGACACATGCTCTTGCTATATAAAATCATGTTGTCATATTTTCACTATAATTTAATACATAATTTTAGGACATGTACAATGATTGATCAGATGTTTTTACCTTCTTTATTTCACACTACTTAGATAGGACAAAAAGGTTCTGCAATACATTGCCTCTTAGTATCATCTGAATTCAATAACCTCTTATATGTGTAAAATAATATGTGTTGCCCAAATGTATTGAAACAAGGTGGCATGAAAATATGGCATCTCATACCTTTCTTTTGAAATTTCCATCTATTGGCCAACAAAAGCAAACATATTATTTATCTCTCTCTTACATGTCAGAATCATTCTAAGATTCGTTGCTAAGTAGAAGCATTGTACATTTCCTTGATGTGAATGGTTTTACATCACTACATTGCCTGCCAGATGCCCTAATGCCTCAGTTAAGAAACAATTAAAATAAAGTGACTGGGAAGAATATCACATATTAATATATATATATATATAATATATATATATATATATATATATATATATATATATATATATATATAGAGTGGGATAACACCCTTAAAAGTCTTATTATGATAACACCGGAGCTTATTCTCATAACACTCCCGAGCCGACCCGTAGCTACAAATTGACCCCAAAAGCAACGGTGCCGAACTGCTCACGTAAAATAAAAACCCTGCCTTATCCTCTCGTGCCCACTCCCTCTCTGTCTCTCCACAACCCCGCGTCCCATCTCGCAACCTCCGATGCGGCGCCGCGCAGCTACCCTCCCCGCGCCGCTGAACCGCCACCTACCCTGCTCCCCCGCGCCGCCAACCTCCCCTGCGGCCACCACCGCACTCCTACCCCGCGCCGCGCCGCGCCATCTACACCCGCGCCGCCGCGCCACCACCCTCCCTGGTGGGATCCGCACTGCTCCTCGCTGATCTCTGTGGACAACGATGGAGGGCGGCGGCTCCTGGACAGCAGCGATCGGCGGCGGCCTCCACCAGCCACCACGGTGGAGGGCCACACCGACCTTCTCCTCGCCTCGATTTGTAGGGCGCGGCGCCCTTCCCCTCCCCTCGAAGTTTTGGGGCGCCAACGACCCAGCACGGGACCCGCCGCCACCCCGCCCGACATCGCATTCCTCACCTCGGCTAGCCGGAGGGCCTCTGCTCCTCTATCTAGCGCCGACCATGGAGTTGACGGGGCCAGTGCGCTTATGGAGTTCAAGCAGTTCGCCCCCGCGCCGCGTGTGATTCGGCGATGCCCTCACCACACCGTGACATCCACCTCCCTTTCTCTTCGGCCGCCATGGCGACCTGCAGTGGGCCTCGACGGCGACCTTGGTGGGGAGGGCGGCAGCGTTCCCGGGCTCGTGCAACTACTGCCCCCAATCCCCTCCAGCTCCCCTCGTCCTCGCCCCCGAGCAGCAGCGCGGTGGTTGCAGCTAGACCCCTCCGCGTGCAGTTCTCTTGCCATGAAGTCGCGGTAGCGGCAGGGCATCGACCACCAGGACTGCATCCTACCACCAGGGCGTCTTTCCCAATCCCTCCTCATTCCAACAACGGCAGCGAGGTGCTCTACCACGAGTCCGGGGCAAGGACAGGCTCTGCCGCGCCGGGAACGAGGGATTCCGCACCGGGAGCAATTCGCCAGGGACGGGAGAACCACTCCAGGTGATGCCGTTTGCGAGATCCTGGATGTGGCATTGCAGTGCATCTGGATCTCTCTAGCAGTGCGCTGCGTGTCCTTGTGCGGTTCATCCACGGGCGCCAGGGATCAGCGCCCACCTCCAATCTTTCCCCTCACACCCCAGCCCACATGCAGTTCAGTCGATGTGTTCGTGCTGTGCGGAGTGCATCTGCGTGCAGTCGGCCGGCTGGCGGTGTGGAGCGCATGTGTGTAGTACCCATGGTGATGTTCACCGCTGCGTGGTGCTTCAGTGCAGTTTGCAGTTTTCAGAGGAGTTCACTTTTATTATTTTTGGAGGAATTGTTTTTCCAAATTTGTATGGACATGGTTTATACTTTGGTAAAAATCGATGCAGTTTATTAAGAAAACCTTAGCGGTGCACTTTGCAAAACAAGAAGGCGGTGAAGTTCAAGGGTACTCTGATGCATTACGCACCCGCGGTTATGTTGACTATATACTTTGCAACTATATTTTGCAGGAAGAGACAAGCACGCAAAAAAATTGATGCACCTGCTAACGCTGACCATGTAGTCCAATAACATTGCTCATGTAGTCTAGTTGAATTTACAAAAAAAAGGCTAAAAAAATGATAAAACAAGTATGTCGTTCACTTCTATATATGTTGTGTTCACTTGCCCTCGTCACTGCGGTCCACTCTCGCTTATGAAAAACCTTAGAAAAATGGACAAAAAGAAAATATGCTTATAAAAACCCTTAGAAAAAGGGATAAAAAGAAAAATATGCAGTGCGTTTGCCCGTCCGACGAAGTGCGGGTTTTAGTCTAAAGAAGTGCACTCCACCTCGTTTGGTAAAATTTACGTCCCACAAAAAAGAAATCATGCAGTGCACTTTGTCTGTCCAATGAAGTGTGTTTTTTAGTCTAAATAAGTGTGTTTTTCTGTCTGATGCAGGACGGCTCGTTTACGGTAGTCTCGAGGTTCACTTTTCATATTATTGTGGTTCACCAACACTCGACATGAAATGCACTCCACCTTGTTTAGGAAAATTTGCGTCCCACAAAAAGGAAATCATGCAGTGCACTTGTTTGTCCAATGAAGTGCGGTTGTTCGTCCGATGCAGTGCGGTTTTCAGTCGGATGAAGTACCCACGTCGATTTGGGTGTCGCGAAAAACAAAGTGTCCGCATTTCGGTAAATTTAAAACTGTTCTTAAACCGTAAGGAATTGGATAGAGTGTTCTACATGAAAAAGTTGCGTATCGTTGATATCTTTCCAACGGCATATCATTTGAATCATTTCGACAACCGGTTTGTAAAAATTTCGCGAAAAACGGCCGCTGCCACTTCATCGTCCGCCGCACGATTTTCTTAATTAACTTAAAACTGTAAGGAATCTGAAAACCATTTCTACATATGAAAGTTGCGCCTTGTCCATAGCTTTCCAACGACGTATTACACGCCTCGTTTCGATAAACAGTTCAAAAACTAGAGCAAAAACAGTAGCAAAAATAAAAAAAACAGAATTCCGCGATTTAGTAAATTCGAAACTGCTCTTGAACCGTAACGAATTGGAGAAAATAATAAATATGAAAAAGATGCGCCTCGACGATATCTTTCCAACGGCGTATCATTTGCCTTATTCCGATGAGCGGTTTAGGAAAAATCACGAAAATACGCTCGATACCACTCGTCATCCGTAACACTATTTTTGAAACTGCTCTTAAACCAAGAGGAATGTCGAAAAGTGTTCAACATGACGAAGTTGCGCCTAATCAATAGCTTTTCAACGTTATATTATAAGCCTCATTCCGATAAACGGTTAAAAAATTAGAGCGAAAACAGTACTGGAAAAACAGTGCGTGCAGTTTTTTCGACACGAAGTTCACTCGTGTGAGTACTGCAGCACACTTGGTTCAAAGAATGACGTGCACTTGCATTGAGCATGCAGTGCGGAAGTGTTATCATAATAGACGACCCACCATATATATATATATATATATATATATATATATATATATATATATATATATATATACAGCCGGTCTATTCTGATAATATTATCAGAATAGTTATGCTGATAACAATTCACAAAGTGTTGCTTCATTAGTAACTCCCTGACCTTCAATTTCATAGCCCGGGATGATATGTAGTCATGTAATTATCTCTAATACAATGTCCTAAATGTTGATGTTACATGCAAACTTCATAAAGATAGATATTTTGTGAGTGCATAGCGTGCTGAAATAAATTTGGATGGACTAACTGGAGTTCTTCAATGGAGTTGTTTTACTACAAATTTTCAGTATAGAACTGTACAACGAAGACAGTACATAACATTATGTAGTTCTAATTTCAATATTCCTGGAACATGTACAGTTCACATCATGGTTCGAGTCGATTAATGGCATTTGTACAAGTTTAGTTGTAGCATGTCGATACTCAGATGGTGGCAGCGTGCTGGGTCGATCCATCGGCATGAACGACCAAGACAGGGCACATTCACATAGACGTTAGATTGATATTTTGAGCAGATTATGCAGTAGCAGTTCTGTTGATGCTTCACATAGTTGCATCTAACAGGTTTTGACCCTCTCGCCGAAGCTGCAGCTAGCCTTCATGTTGCATTGGTGTGAATGTATGCCTCCTTTCAATGCATTGTGTGCCAAATTGCAGTAGTGATTTGCTTTTGGGTGGAAACTAGTATATGTTCACTGATTCATCTTTGAACTCAGGCAAACAGAAATGTCAAATCTTTTCAAGACTCTAGGAAATAGTTTCAGAGTAACAATAGTCATAATGAATATATGCCAATTTGATGATTTGATTAAGTAGTAGTGCTAATCGAGATATTCACTAGTGTGTTTCCAGAATCATGTATGCTACATCTACTTCCTTTTGTCTACTGTTTTACAAAATAGTATATACACTATAATGGAGCCTATGCACTGTAATTGAGCCTAAAAAATAGTACCATGGTTAGAAGCACGCAAGACTTAATATATTGCCTTTCATGAAAAATAGATCACAGATAAGTACATGATTCATCAGGTTCTGGATAAGGTTACCTTAAATACCATGTATTATCCCACAGAATAGATAAGTAAATACCATGCAGTTTTCTCCACACCGATTATTACCTACTAAAGGTCATCCTCCGTACATCTGTTAGGCTGAGCTCAAGTAGGACTAAAATTTTTAGTTCCTTGTGCTTCATAAGGGCTAACAATTGTTGTTCCTAAAATCTCAGGCTATTGGTTTCATTTGTTCGCAGAAATAAAACACTACAATTCACTTTGCTCTTATGCAAAAAGAACTATTAATTTGGAAAAATATTGAATTGGTTTGTTTTAACAACAGATCTTGAGGATGGGAAAATTGTAATAAGTTTCAAAAGAATATTAGCATAAGTACCACATAGAGAGTGACACCATGATGATAACCAACATAGCATGGACCTTACATGATTTCCTTATTGAATCAGTAGTCTACTTCATGTAGTAAATTCACGGACTGATTGTAAATATTCCAATAACTCTTTGTTGTATTCTTTCAAAAATACGATTTTGAGATTAATCTCATACCTCTTTTCTCATATGATGTGTTTCATTGGCACTATCACAAATATCAGGTGGATGCACATCAATAATTCTTTAGACCAAACCTCTTAAGTTTTTTTTCTTTTCAAAATACACTAATTCTACATACATTCATATCTCCTCCTAATTAAACAGCCGGAATATTTGACTTTTGTAGTTTAATACAAACTTACTGTCCAGCTATGAAATCTGAGTCTTCAAACATATTGTATGAGCCAAACTTTCATATATTATTCAAAATTAAGCGATAACTACTCTTACATGTTGTCCTTCCCTTTGTGATTACATCCTTCTTAATTTAATTAGGTTCATGCGTATGAGCCAAACTTTGAAACTTTCGGTATATACAAATATAATATAAGGTTATTTCATACGACACAATTACAATGATTGTGTGATAGTGTGCATGTCTACGATTATGTTGTAGTAATCCTTCTCTTGGACCAAACATTAATAACATCCTTTTTTGTCTTATCATGTCATTTGTATAGAGATTGTTGATACAGGTCAATATATAAATATTTTCCTCAATCTATTTCAGTATATACAAATGTGGAAATAACTAGCCCGTGTTGATACACGGGTTGACGACTAGTAGACCTAATCGTAACAAGGAATCATATGCATATGAGCAATGCATTAGTGGCAAACATCATGCAAAGTTGACAAGTTTTATAACAGTCAGTTTCACACGATTGTCGAGGACTCCTCCCCCTCATGTCTGATGAGTCGTCCTATCTTTCGGGAGAGGATACTTTGCGGACCGCCTCTCTCATGGATGTCCGGTGTTCAAATCATCTTTTCATATGCCTCAAAATCAAAGTTATCGGGGTTATATTTAACGAACCACCCCCACCCCCGGCCCCCTCATGTCGAAGTTATCAGGGTTATGTTTTAGCGACCCCCTCTCTCATGTTTTCATATGCCTCAAAATCAAAGCTATCGGGGTTATGTTTTAACGAACCACCCCCTGACCCCTCATCTTGAAGTTATCGGGGTTATGTTTTAACGACCCCCTCTGTCATGTTTTCATATGCCTCAAAATCAAAGTTATCGGGGTTATGTTTTGATGACCCCCTCTCTCATGTTTTCATATGCCTCAAAATCAAAGTTATCGGGGTTATGTTTTAACGACAAGATGAATACAAGCTTTATACACAAGATGAATACAATATTTATACACAAGATGAATACACAATTCAATACAACTATTAATACTGCCAATTTCAGACTTAGAGAAAAATAGCATGGCTCTTCAAACTAGGTCACACATAAAGCATTGACACTTCAAACTAGCTATCACATAAAGCAGAAAAGAAGTATATTTTTCTCCAAAATACAACACATGACAGAGTTTCCTCTATTTCAAAAATAGTTCTCTGTTTTCAAAAATCATTCCCTCCATATAGAAACTCTTGTAAAATAATGTGGGTTTTAAAATTTTCTCCCAATCCTTTTAATTATCTTATAAACATCAGTAGTAATATTTTCATAATGATTTGGCCTCAAAAACATTGTTTTATTAGTATTCTCACACTCTAGAATGACCCTATTGCACTAGAACTATTTCAAATAATTCTTTTCAAATGCCACAATTTTTTTGAGAAGTCCTCTGATGCCTATAGATCATTTTTATGCAAAAACCCACTTTGGTCATTTGAAAATTTTGAGCACAACTTCCATTTTTCAATTTTGGTCCAATCTTGGCATTGAACTACAACTCTATTTTTCATTGCTCAAATAATTCTCAATTTTTTTCATCTTATAGTCCTTCCAACTAAGCCCTTAAGTCCAGAAGGGCAGCCCCAATTTCATGTTGCAAGTCCACCAAATAATTCCCTGTAGTTTCTGTCCAGAACTAAATTCTAATAAAACTTGCACTAAAAAGTTTTTCCTTTTATCAAACTACCTTGACCATCATCACTAACATCCAAGGAGACATCATCCTGCCAAGTTTCACATACAACAAAGTTCCCTAGCTAGCTCTAGCATTTCATCAAACACCTTGTGGACATTGTTGAAACCTTGCACTCTCTGAAACCTTGCAATGCTCTGAACCAACTTGACCATCATCACATACATCCAAGGAGGAAGGAGGGAGGAGAGGGGTGTGAGGGAGGAGGGAGTACCAGCTGGTCGGCCGACTGTGGAGCGACGGCGTCGGGGCAGGGCATGTGATATGTCTCCAACGTATCTATAATTTTTCATGGTTCCATGTTGTTATATTATCATTCTTTGATGCTTTAAAATCATTTCATAGCAACTTCATATCATTTTTTGGGACTAACCTTTTGACATAGTGCCCGGTGCCAGTTGTTTTTTTTGCTTCTTTTTTACTTGGCAGAAAATCAATACTAAACAGAGTCCAAACACAACGAAACTTTTTGGAGATTTTTTCTAGACCAGAAGACACACATTGGGCCAAGGAAGTACCAGAGGGGGCTCCGAGGGGAGCACAACCCACCTGGGCGCGCCTTGGTGGGTTGTGCCCACCTCGGCCGCCCCCACACCGTCTCTTTGCTCTATAAATACCCCGAAAATCCAAAAACCCTAGGGAAGTCAAACCCTAGGGAAGTCGACGAAACACAATTCCAGCCACCGCAAGTTCCAGAAACCACAGATCCAATCTAGACACCATCATAGAGGGGTTCATCATCCTCATTGGTGCCTCTTCGATGATGCGTGAGTAGTTCATTGTAGATCTTCGGGTCCATAGTTAGTTGCTAGATGGCTTCCTCTCTCTCTCTCTTTTGATTCTCAATACAATGGTCTATTGGATATCTATTTGATGTAACTCTTTTTGTGGTGTGTTTGTTGGGATCCGATGAACTTTGAGTTTATGATCAGATCTACTTTATCCATGAAATTTATTTGAGTTTTGATCTCTTGTATGCATGATTTCTTATAGCCTCGTATTTCTTCTTAGAATATTTGATTTAGTTAGGCCAACTAGATCGATTTTTCTTGCCATGGGAAGTGGTGCTTTGTGATGGGTTCGATCTTACGATGCTCAATCCCAGTGACAAAAGGGGACATGACACGTATGTATCGTTGCTATTAAGGATAACAAGATGGATCTATTCCTACATGAATAGATCTTGTCTACATCATGCCATCGTTCTTATTGCATTACTCCGTTTCTCCATGAACTTAATACACTAGATGCATGCTGGATATTGGTCGATATGTGCAGTAATAGTAGTAGATGCAAGCAGGAGTCGGTGTACTAATCTTGGACGTGATGCATATATAATGATCATTGCCTGGATATTGTCATGATTATTTGAAGTTCTACCAATTGCCCAACAGTAATTTTTGTTAGTTGCCGTATGCTATTTTTCTCGAGAGAAGCCACTATTGAAATCTACGGCCCCCGGGTCTATTCTATATCATATTTGCCTTTGAGATCTATTTTTATTCGCGTTGATTTTCAGACTTATTAATCCAAAAACCCAAAAATACCTTGCTGCAATTTTTCATTAGTTTATTTTATTTCGCGTTTCCGCGAGATCTGTTTATCTAATCCACTACAAATTTATCTATCGTTTTACCCGGGATGGATTGACAACCCCTCTTACACGTCGGGTTGCAAGTATTTGTTCTTTGTGTGCAAGTGTTGCGTGGTTCTCCTACTGGTTCAATAACCTTGGTCTCATCACCTAGGGAAATACCTGTCGTAGTTGTGCTGCATTATCCCTTTCTCTTTGGGGAAATACCGACGTAGTTCAAGCCGCATCAAAAGGAATTTTTGGCGTCCTTGTAGGGGAGACATCATCAACACCTATCAGGTTCCTAATCACAAATCTCAGCTCCTTGCAATTTACATTATTTGCCATTTGCCTCTCATTTTCCTCTTCCCCACTTCACAAAAATTTGTCGTTTTATTCGCCCTTTTTTCCATTCGCCATTTTCTCATCAAATCTGTTTTCGTGTGCAATTTTGTTTGTCACTTTTTGTCGTTATGGATAGTTACTCCTCTATTGCGTGCACCCCCGAGAACGAGGTTCTTAATTTTAAACAAAGGGGAGGAGAGAATTTAAAATATGCTTGGTATAGGATTTGTAATGCTCATAATAGTTCTATTCGTAAGCAATCTACCACTGTTCTTTTTCGATGTTTTAATGTGGGCATAACCACTTGGTATAGATTCGTCCTTGATATGATTACCGGTGGGAATTTCTTAATGTGTCCTTGCATATATTCTTTTAATGCCTTGGGGAATCTAGTGGGTTCACCACCTCTTATGATTAATGGAACAACATTAACTCTCGAGCATGTTATGGAAAGGCTAGATGCTATTAAAAAGAAAATGATCACTGAAGAAAATATTGAAAAAATAGATAAAAGGATGCACAATCTTGCTAATAGAATCAGGTCAAAAGCAGGAGACGCTCATAAAGTACTAAAAGAAAAGAACTCGCATTCAACGAGAGAATAGAGGAGAGCCCTGCTATCATTGGTAAGTTGGAAGAGATTTTTAGTAATTCAAGCACGGCTTCTTTCTTCCGCTAAAACTATTAAAAAAATTTGGTAAAAGTTGGCAAGGTTACTCAAGTCACTAAAAACAATGGTGCAACTTCCAATAGTCACAAATAAGATCTTATGATGATTAGTATTCACCCAGATTTTGTTGAAGTGACAAAATACCCTGCGTGTAAGAATGAATTCTTCAAACTTGTTCCTAGGAGTATTGTTATTGATAATTTGTATGCTAAATCTTTGAAGAATTCTAAGTATTTGATTGAGGAGTTCGAAACTAAAGATGACAGCACTTAGATCTATGTATTATGCCTAGCTAGGGGCATAAAACAATAGCGCTTGTTGGGAGGCAACCCAATGAATAAAATTTATTTTTATCTTTTTCCTTCTGTTCTTGAGTGTTTACACAATTATGATACTGCTATGATTTTATTTTTTATGTTTTAATTATTTTTTGAGCCAAGTAAAGCCTCTGGGATTATGTTTGGTGATAGTTCATTTGATCTTGTTGGAAAACAGAAACTTTTGCATCTAGTAAAATAATTTTCCAAAATCATATAATTGACGAAAGCTTCTGAATTTTTTACACAAGATTTATATAAAAATTGCCTACATCGTCCTAATTTTTCAGAATTTTTGGAGTTACAGAAGTAAACAAAGTTTTCAGATTGCTACAGACTATTCTGTTTTTGACAGATTATGTTTTCTTTGCGTAGTGTGCTTATTTTGATGAATCTATGGTTTATATTGGAGGGTATAAGCTATCGTAAAGTTGGAATACATTAGATATAATGCAAAAATAAAATATGAATGGGTTTTCAATAGTACTTAGAGTAGTGATTTGCTTTGTTACACTACTGGATCTCATGAAGGTTTTGTTGAGTTTTGTGTGATTGAAGTTTTCATGTTTTGGGTGAGATCATGATGGATGAAGGAATAAGGAGTAAGAAGAGTCTAAGCTTGGGGACACCCATAGTGTTGGGGAACGTAGTAATTTCAAAAAAAAATCTACGCACACGCAAGATCATGGTGATGCACAGCAACGAGAGGGGAGAGTGTTGTCTACGTACCCTCGTAGACCGGAAGCGGAAGCGTTATAACAACGCGGTTGATGTAGTCGTACGTCTTCACGGCCCGACCGATCAAGCACCGAAACTACGACACCTCTGAGTTTTTGCACACATTCAGCTCAATGACTATCCCCGGACTCCGATCCAACAAAGTGTCGGGGATGAGTTCCGTCAGCACGACGGCGTGGTGATGATCTTGATGTTCTACCGTCGCAGGGCTTCGCCTAAGCACCACTACAATATTATCGAGGATTATGGTGGAGGGGGGCACCGCACACGGCTAAGAGATCAATGATCAATTGTTGTGTCTCTGGGGTGCCCTCTTGCCCCCGTATATAAAGGAGTGGAGGAGGGGGCTGGCCAAGGAGGGTGGCGCGCCCAAGGGGGGGAGTCCAACTCCCACCGGGCGGGAGTAGGACTCCCCTTTTTCCTATTAGGAGTAGGAGAGGGAAGGAAGAGGAAGGAGGAAGGAAGGAAAGGGGGGCCTGACCCCCCTCCCAATTTGGATTGGACTTGGGGGGGGGCCTCCCTTGCTCCTTTCCCCTCCTTTCCACTAAGGCCCAATAAGGCCCATATACCTCCCGGGGGGTTCCGATAACCTCCCGGTGATCCGGTATTGTCCCAATCTTACCCGGAACCTTTCCGGTGTCCAAATATAGTCGTCCAATATATCGATCTTTATGTCTTGACCATTTCGAGACTCCTCGTCAAGTCCGTTATCACATCCGGGACTCCGAACAACCTTCGGTACATCAAAAAATATAAACTCATAATGAAACTGCCATCGTAACATTAAGCGTGCGGACCCTATGGGTTCGAGAACAATGTAGACATGACCGAGACACATCTCCGGTCAATAACCAATAGCGGAACCTGGATGCTCATATTGGCTCCTACATATTCTACGAAGATCTTTATCGGTCAGACCGCATAACAACATACGTTGTTCCCTTTGTCATCGGTATGTTACTTGCCCGAGATTCGATCATCGGTATCTCAATACCTAGTTCAATCTCGTTACCGGCAAGTCTCTTTACTCGTTCCGTAATACATCATCTTGCAACTAACTTATTAGTTGCATTGCTTGCAAGGCTTAAGTGATGTGTATTACCGAGAGGGCCCAGAGATACCTCTCCAACAATCGGAGCGACAAATTCTAATCTCGAAATACGCCAACCCAACATGTACCTTTGGAGACACCTGTAGAGCACCTTTATAATCACCCAGTTACGTTGTGACGTTTGGTAGCACACAACGTGTTCCTCCGGTAAACAGGAGTTGCATAATCTCATAGTCATAGGAACATGTATAAGTCATGAAGAAAGCAATAGCAACATACTAAACAATCGGGTGCTAAGCTAATGGAATGGATCGTGTCAATCACATCATTCTCCTAATGATGTGACCCTGTTAATCAAATGACAACTCATGTCTATGGTTAGGAAACATAACCATCTTCGATTAACGAGCTAGTCAAGTAGAGGCACACTAGTGACACTTTGTTTGTCTATGTATTCACACAAGTATTACGTTTCCGGTTAATACAATTGTAGCATGAATAATAAACATTTATCATGATATAAGGAATTAAATAATAACTTTATTATTGCCTCTAGGGCATATTTCCTTCAGTCTCCCACTTGCACTAGAGTCAATAATCTAGATTACACAGTAATGATTCTAACACCCATGGAGCCTTGGTGCTGATCATGTTTTGCTCGTGGAAGAGGCTTAGTCAATGGGTCTGCTACATTCAGATCCGTATGTATCTTGCAAATCTCTATGTCTCCCACCTAGACTAGATCCCGGATGGAATTGAAGCATATCTTGATGTGCTTGGTTCTCTTGTGAAATCTGGATTCCTTTGCCAAGGCAATTGTACCAGTATTGTCACAAAAGATTTTCATTGGACCCGATGCACTAGGTAGGACACCTAGATCGGATATGAACTCCTTCATCCAGACTCCTTCGTTTGCTGCTTCCGAAGTAGCTATGTAGTCTGCTTCACATGTACATCCCGCCACGACGCTTTGTTTAGAACTGCACCAACTGACAGCTCCACTATTTAATGTAAATACGTATCCGGTTTGCGATTTAGAATCGTCCGGATCAGTTTCAAAGCTTGCATCAACTTAACCATTTACGATGAGCTCTTTGTTACCTCCATATACGAGAAACATATCCTTAGTCCTTTTCAGGTATTTCAGGATGTTCTTGACTGCTGTCCAGTGATCCACTCCTGGATTACTTTGGTACCTCCCTGCTAGACTTATAGCAAGGCACACATCAGGTCTGGTACACAACATTGCATACATGATAGAGCCTATGGCTGAAGCATAGGGAACATCTTTCATTTTCTCTCTATCTTCTGAAGTGGTCGGGCATTGAGTCTTACTCAACTTCACACGTTGTAACACAGGCAAGAATCCTTTCTTTGCTTGATCCATTTTGAACTTCTTCAAAACTTTGTCAAGGTATGTGCTTTGTGAAAGTCCAATTAAGCGTCTTGATCTATCTCTATAGATCTTAGTGCCCAATATGTAAGCAGCTTCACCGAGGTCTTTCATTGAAAAACTCTTATTCAAGTATCCCTTTATGCTATCCAGAAATTCTATATCATTTCCGATTAGCAATATGTCATCCACATATAATGTCAGAAATGCTACAGAGCTCCCACTCACTTTCTTGTAAATACATGCTTCTCCAAAAGTCTGTACAAAACCAAATGCTTTGATCACACTGTCAAAGCGTTTATTCCAACTCCGAGATGCTTGCACCAGTCCATAAATGGATCGCTGGAGCTGGCACACTTTGTTAGCTCCTTTTGGATCGACAAAACCTTCCGGTTACATCATATACAAATCTTCTTCCAGAAATCCATTCAGGAATGCAGTTTTGACATCCATCTGCCAAATTTCATAATCATAAAATGCGGCAATTGCTAACATGATTCGGACAGACTTAAGCATCTCTACGGGTGAGAAGGTCTCATCATAGTCAATTCCTTGAACTTGTCGAAAACCTTTTGCGACAAGTCGAGCTTTGTAGATAGTAACAATACCGTCAGCGTTAGTCTTCTTCTTGAAGATCCATTTATTTTCAATTGCTTGCCGATCATTGGGCAAGTCAACCAAAGTCCACACTTTGTTCTCATACATGGATCCCATCTCAGATTTCATGGCTTCAAGCCATTTTGCGGAATCTGGGCTCACCATTGCTTCTTCATACTTCGTAGTTTCATCATGATCTAGTAGCATGACTTCCAGAACAGGATTGCCGTACCACTCTAATGCGGATCTTACTCTGGTTGATCTACGAGGTTCAGTAGTAACTTCTTCTGAAGTTTCATGATCATCATCATTAGCTTCCTCACTAATTGGTGTAGGTGTCATAGAAACCGGTTTCTGTGATGTACTACTTTCCAATAAGGGAGCAGGTACAGTTACCACATCAAGTTCTACTTTCCTCCCACTCACTTCTTTCGAGAGAAACTCCTTCTCTAGAAAGGATCCATTCTTAGCAACAAATGTCTTGCCTTCGGATCTGTGATAGAAGGTGTACCCAATAGTCTCCTTCGGGTATCCTATGAAGACACATTTCTCCGATTTGGGTTTGAGATTATCAGGTTGAAGCTTTTTCACATAAGCATCGCAGCCCCAAACTTTCAGAAACGACAACTTTAGTTTCTTGCCAAACCATAGTTCATAAGGCGTCGTCTCAACGGATTTCGATGGTGCCCTACTTAACGTGAATGCGTCCGTCTCTAAAGCATAACCCCAAAACGATAGCGGTAAATCTGTAAGAGACATCATAGATCGCACCATATCAAGTAAAGTACGATTACGACGTTCAGACACACCATTACGCTGTGGTGTTACGGATGGCGTGAGTTGTGAAACTATTCCGCATTGTTTCAAATGTAAACCAAACTCGTAACTCAAATATTCTCCTCCACGATCAGATCGTAGAAACTTTATTTTCTTGTTACGATGATTTTCAACTTCACTTTGAAATTCTTTGAACTTTTCAAATGTTTCAGACTTATGTTTCATTAATTAGATATACCCATATCTGCTTAAATCATCTATGAAGGTGAGAAAATAACGATATCCGCCACGAGCTTCAACATTCATTGGACCACATACATCTGTATGTATGATTTCCAACAAATCTGTTGCTCTCTCCATAGTACCGGAGAACGACGTTTTAGTCATCTTGCCCATGAGGCACGGTTCGCAAGTACCAAGTGATTCATAATCAAGTGGTTCCAAAAGTCTGTCAGTATGGAGTTTCTTCATGCGCTTTACACCGATATGACCTAAACGATAGTGCCACAAATAAGTTGCACTATCATTATCAACTCTGCATCTTTTGGCTTCAACATTATGAATATGTGTATCACTACTATCGAGATTCATCAAAAATAGACCACTCTTCAAGGGTGCATGACCATTAAAGATATTACTCATATAAATAGAACAACCATTATTCTCTAATTTAAATGAATAACCGTCTCGCATCAAACAAGATCCAGATATAATGTTCATGATCAACGCTGGCACCAAATAACAATTATTTAGGTCTAATACTAATCCCGATGGTAGATGTAGAGGTAGCGTGCCGACCGCGATCACATCGACTTTGGAACCATTTCCCACGCGCATCGTCACCTCGTCCTTCACCAATGTTCTCTTAATCCATAGTCCCTGTTTCGAGTTGCAAATATTAGCAACAAAACCAGTATCAATTACCCAGGTGCTACTGCGAGCTCTAGTAAGCTACACATCAATAACATGTATATCACATATACCTTTGTTCACCTTGCCATCCTTCTTATCCGCCAAATACTTGGGGTAGTTCCGCTTCTAGTGACCAGTCTGCTTGTAGTAGAAGCACTCAGTTTCATGCTTAGGTCTAGACTTGGGTTTCTTCTCCTGAGCAGCAACTTGCTTGCTGTTCTTCTTGAAGTTCCCCTTCTTCTTCCCCTTGCCCTTTTTCTTGAAACTAGTGGTCTTGTTGACTATCAACACTTGATGCTCCTTCTTGATTTCTACCTCCGCAGATTTTAGCATTGTGAAGAGCTCGAGAATTGTCTTATCCATCCCTTGCATATTATAATTCATCACGAAGCTCTTGTAGCTAGGTGGAAGTGATTGGAGAATTCTGTCAATGACGAAATCATCCAGAAGATTAACTCCTAGTTGAATCAAGTGATTATTATACCCAGACATTCTGAGTATATGCTCACTGACAGAACTGTTCTCCTCCATCTTGCAGCTATAGAACTTATTGGACACTTCATATCTCTCAATCCGGGCATTTTCTTGAAATATTAGCTTCAACTCCTGGAACATCTCATATGCTCCATGACGTTCAAAACGTCGTTGAAGATTGGTTCTAAGCCATAAAGCATGGCACATTGAACTATCGAGTAGTCATGAGCTTTGCTCTGCCAGACGTTCTTAACGTCGCCAGTTGCATCAGCAGCAGGCCTGGCACCCAGCGGTGCTTCCAGGACGTAATTCTTCTGTCTAGCAATGAGGATAATCCTCAAGTTACATACCCAGTCCGTATAATTGCTACCATCATCTTTCAACTTTGCTTTCTCAAGGAATGCATTAAAATTCAACGGAACAACAACACGGGCCATCTATCTACAATCAAACATAAACAAGCAAGATACTATCAGGTACTAAGTTCATGATAAATTTAAGTTCAATTAATCATATTACTTAAGAACTCCCACTTAGAAAGACATCCCTCTAATCTTCTAAGTGATCACGTGATCCAAATCAACTAAACCATAACCGATCATCACGTGAAATGGAGTAGTTTTCAATGGTG
Organism: Triticum aestivum; assembly: GCF_018294505.1. NCBI lineage: Eukaryota > Viridiplantae > Streptophyta > Magnoliopsida > Poales > Poaceae > Triticum > Triticum aestivum. The sequence continues at coordinate 591,952,849 of NC_057809.1, read as the reverse complement.
AACATCACTATGTTGATCATATCTACTATATGATTCACGCTCGACCTTCCGGTCTCAGTGTTCCGAGGCCATATCTGCATATGCTAGGCTCGTCAAGTTTAACCTGAGTATTCTGCGTGTGCAAAACTGGCTTGCACCCATTGTAGATGGACGTAGAGCTTATCACACCCGATCATCACGTGGTGTCTGGGCACGACGAACTTTGGCAACGGTGCATACTCAGGGAGAACACTTTTGTCTTGAAATTTAGTGAGAGATCATCTTATAATGCTACCGTCAATCAAAGCAAGATAAGATGCATAAAAGATAAACATCACATGCAATCAATATAAGTGATATGATATGGCCATCATCATCTTGTGCTTGTGATCTCCATCTCCGAAGCATCGTCATGATCACCATCGTGACCGGCGCGACACCTCGATCTCCATTGTAGCATTGTTGTCGTCTCGCCAATCTTATGCTTCTACGACTATCGCTACCGCTTAGTGATAAAGTAAAGCATTACAGGGCGATTGCATTGCATACAATAAAGCGACAACCATATGGCTCCTGCCAGTTCCCGATAACTTGGTTACAAAACACGATCATCTCATACAATAAATTTTAGCATCATGCCTTGACCATATCACATCACAACATGCCCTGCAAAAACAAGTTAGACGTCCTCTACTTTGTTTGTTGCAAGTTTCACATGGCTGCTACGGGCTTAGCAAGAACCAAACTTACCTACGCATCAAAAACCACAACGATAGTTTGTCAAATTGGTGTTGTTTTAACCTTCGCAAGGACCGGGCGTAGCCACACTCGGTTCAACTAAAGTTGGAGAAACTGACACCCGCCAGCCACCTGTGTGCAAAGCACGTCGGTAGAACCAGTCTCGCGTAAGCGTACGCGTAATGTCGGTCCAGGCCGCTTCATCCAACAATACCGCTGAACCAAAGTATGACATGCTGGTAAGCAGTATGACTTATATCGCCCACAACTCACTTGTGTTCTACTCGTGCATATAACATCAACACTTAAAACCTAGGCTCGGATGCCACTATTGGGGAACATAGTAATTTCAAAAAAATTCCTACGCACACGCAAGATCATGGTGATGCACAGCAACGAGAGGGGAGAGTGTTGTCTACGTACCCTCATAGACCGGAAGCGGAAGCGTTATAACAACGCGGTTGATGTAGTCGTACGTCTTCACGGCCCGACCGATCAAGCACCGAAAATACGGCACCTCCGAGTTTTTGCACACGTTCAGCTCGATGACGATCCCCGGACTCCGATCCAACAAAGTGTCGGGGATGAGTTTCGTCAGCATGACGGTGTGGTGACGATCTTGATGTTCTACGTCGCAGGGCTTCGCCTAAGCACCGCTACAATATTATCGAGGATTATGGTGGAGGGGGGCACCGCACACGGCTAAGAGATCAATGATCAATTATTGTGTCTCTCGGGTGCCCCCTTGCCCCCGTATATAAAGGAGTGGAGGAGGGGGCCGGCCAAGGAGGGTGGCGCGCCCAAGGGGGGAGTCCAACTCCCACCGGGAGTAGGACTCCCCTTTTTCCTATTAGGAGTAGGAGAGGGAAGGAAGAGGAAGGAGGGAGGAAAGAAAGGGGGGCCGGCCCCCCTCCCAATTCGGATTGGGCTTGGGGGGGCGCCCCCTCCCTTGCTCCTTTCCCCTCCTTTCCACTAAGGCCCAATAAGGCCCATATACCTCCCGGGGGTTTCCGATAACCTCCCGGTGATCCGGTATTGTCCCAATCTTACCCGGAACCTTTCCGGTGTCCAAATATAGTCGTCCAATATATCGATCTTTATGTCTCGACTATTTCGAGACTCCTCGTCAAGTCCGTGATCACATCCATGACTCCAAACAGCCTTCGGTACATCAAAATATATAAACTCACACTACAAGAATCTTGTTAATCCATGACGGATACTGTCTGTCATGGAACAGTGCAAAACCGTCAAGGAGGGTGGTCCATGACGGACTTGAAATCCGTCATGTATATCGCGTCATAATTTGACAACTGTACCACCATGACGGATCCTGGCCATCACCGATCAGTCCCTAGGCCTGCCCAGGCCCGATCCTCTGTGACAGACTAGTCCGTCATGGATTGTGATGACGTTGCACAAAAATGGGCTTGACATGGCATCTACATGGCACCAGCATGGATGTGACGTGTCATCCGCATTTTTTATTGTGGTAGTTTAGACCATTTATTTTAGTCGAGCCATGATTTCCATCCAACCAGCGTCACCCATTACACGTAATCAAACAAGCTTTCACAACACAATTAATTTCTATCAAACAGGCCCATAATTTGAAGCATTCGACAAATCTCTATTCAATATTTCACTGAGTAAAGCCCTTCTAAAAGGTGGCCAATAATACATCTAGATAATACATCCAACATCCGATCACATGCCCTCAATAATAATTACACCAGATTACATCTACAAATATACAAGATTGTACAAACCCTCATAATCATCAAGTTCACGTCTACACTCCAACTTCCTTTGTGGCTCCGACCACCAAGTAAACCTGTAACAAACAATATGCTTCTGTTACAAAATGGCAAGTTGATTACAACAACATAAATAGTAGTTATTATCATCTGAACCATCATTTTTATTTCACGTGATTTGAACCTCACTCATGAGGCCTATATACTTAAGAGTTATGCCAGGATTGCTTGTCTTTCATTAATCAACAATATTGTTTCATTGCAGCAACACAACATCAACGACTAATCACGAGTAACCTAGTGCCAAATAGTTCAAATCATCTTGAAGGGCATAGGAGCTTACCCATGCCAAAGCGCTGAGGAGCTCCACCTTGTTGTGCAACTGTAGGTACCTTTGAAAAATTATCATCCCAAAGATCAGAGGGGTGTTGACAAATGATAAAGGGATAGGAACAAGATAAATTATTGTTTCTGGAAAACTACTTGCAACAAAATTGTACCTCTTTTTACCATAGTGCACACCTTTTTTCCCCTAAGCGATCATGAACTAACTTCGTGTCATTTTTCTTATGTAAACAAATACACCTATCTATGTGTGAGAACAGACATAATAGGTATACTATAGTATCAAGAACAGACAAGTGAGCTCTTTTTTACAAAAATGTATTTTACAATGAACCTAATGAAACTAATTATGTGGTGTAGATGTTGATATAGCTTCTAATAAACTTGGTCAAATTCAATTATTTTGGAATTGAGGAAGCAGATTATAAATAATACTCCTACCTATTAGTGGTAAATAAAGCAAGAATAAATGAAATGTTCAAGGTGGAGACACTTTCAAAGTTACACTACACTTAACATGATTTAATAAACTTGAACCACTAACTCTCGATTTTGATAACAGATCCTGCATTAAACAAATGCAAATTTTGATTATTATATTTAGAATTGGTAGAGGAAATCAATCAAACATAGAACTTATATAATGGGCTATGGCAATCTGATCTCTACCAGTACTGCAAAAAATAACAACCAAGCTGGAAGTAATGATAAACAGAAGAGCTATACAGGGAAGTAATGATGAACATAAGAGCTATACAATGGTTCACATAACATTTCAGGGAAGTATATCTAAACTATTATAAAGTAGTTATGTCTGACTATGTACTATATTAATGGGCTATTAATACATACACTTTACACCAGTAGAGAAATATGTCAGACAAGGAACACTGATTCCACAATATAGAAAGACAAAAAGGATACAGTAGAATGTAAAGCAACATCCGGTAATTCTTAAAAGTGGATAACTCCCTTTTCCTGGTATATCAAGAAGCATTCTGGAAGTGATTGAACCTGTAGTACACTCCCTTTTATTAGGCAGTAAGAAGAAGTTCAATTCTCCATCTCTTTCGGTTCTAGAAAGATACAAAAATGTACAACACATATAGTTCTGCACATTCCCTTTTATTAGGCGGTAAGAAGAGGTTCAATTCATATCTTTTGGTTCTGGAAAGATACAAAAATGCACAACAAATACAATTTTGCACTCTGAAGTTCACTTTCACAGAATACAGATAAAAAAGTACAGTCAACTAAAACTACAGCTACTTGATTGCAACAGTCATCTTAGACAAATCAGGAAAGCATCAAACAATTTAGTGACTATGAGCCTAATTTGCTACTTGACTATAAATTCTATAACAGAGGGATTAATGTTTGTAAATATTAAATCATCAATTCTTGAGAGGAAAGATACAAAATCAAGCTGAATCAAGCAGAAGAGGGAGGCAGAGGTTGCAGTGCTCACCGGAGACATTTGTAAGCAATGAAGTGGTCGCAGTGCAGGCCAGACACCGTCATCACATAATAGAGGAGGTAGCTACAGGAGTACAGGACACACCGCTACGCCAGAGACGCGGAAGTGGGCGTCGGGGTCGCCGCCGTCTAGCCCAACGCAGTCGAACGCACTGAGCTTGGGGGAGGCGGAGAGGCGCGAGGGGGCGCGATGCATGATGGAGCGGTGCTGCTGGAGACGCGCCCACAACGGACGCGCCGCCGCAGCCGAAACCCTAGGCATGGGCTAGGGTTTGAGTGCGAGCGCAGGGGGCTGGGAGCGGCGGATGCAGCCGGGCAGGAGGGCGGAGGGGTCGGAGATGAACTCGTGAACGTGCTGCACGGTGGCGGACGTCGCCGGAGTCGGCGGATGTTGGTGGCGACACGACGATTCGCAGGAGAGAGAGAGAGATGGGTCGTGCAAGGGATGGATTGGTGGGGGTTGCGGCGGATCTAGCAGATGCCGGAGCAGTGAGGTGAGAGGAGAGAAAGGGCCGACGACGAGCAGTGGGAGGAGGCGATGTGGTGGTGGGTGGCGGCGATGTGTGTGAGAAGATGGGGAATGGGGAGGAGGGCTGCAATGAAGGGAGAGACAGTGAGAGGAGGCGGCCGAGGAGGAGGCACTTAGGGTTTTGTTTTTATACGTGAATGGTTAGGCGGGCTTTGGCAGGATTTAGCGGGCTTGCAGGGCTGTACCGGGCCATTCATGACAGATTTCGAAAACGTCATGCGAAATCCGTCATGGATCAACAGATTTCTTGTAGTGTCATAATGAAACTGTCATCGTAACGTTAAGCGTGCGGACCCTATGGGTTCGAGAACAATGTAGACATGACCGAGACACGTCTCTAGTCAATAACCAATAGCGGAACCTGGATGCTCATATTGGCTCCTACATATTCTACGAAGATCTTTATCGGTCAGACCGCATAACAACATACGTTGTTCCCTTTGTCATCGGTATGTTACTTTCCCAAGATCCGATCGTTGGTATCTCAATACCTAGTTCAATCTCGTTACCGGCAAGTCTGTTTACTCGTTTCGTAATACATCATCTTGCAACTAACTTATTAGTTGCATTGCTTGCAAGGCTTAAGTGATGTGTATTACCGAGAGGGCCCAGAGATACCTCTCCGACAATCGGAGCGACAAATTCTAATCTCGAAATATGCCAACCCAACATGTACCTTTGGAGACACCTGTAGAGCACCTTTATAATCACCCAGTTACGTTGTGACGTTTGGTATCACAGAAAGTGTTCCTCCGGTAAACGGGAGTTGCATAATCTCATAGTCATAGGAACATGTATAAGTCATGAAGAAAGCAATAGAAACATACTAAACGATCAGGTGCTAAGCTAATGGAATGGGTCATGTCAATCACATCATTCTCCTAATGATGTGATCCCGTTAATCAAATGACAACTCATGTCTATGGTTAGGAAACATAACCATCTTCGATTAACGAGCTAGTCAAGTAGAGGCACACTAGTGACACTTTGTTTGTCTATGTATTCACACAAGTATTACGTTTCCGGTTAATACAATTCTCGCATGAATAATAAACATTTATCATGATATAAGGAAATAAATAATAACTTTATTATTGCCTCTAGGGCATATTTCCTTCACATAGCACCCCAAGTTATTATCCAAAGAGGAACAAGCAACTAATCTTGGGGATGCCCCCCGAGTGGCATCCCCTCTTTCTTCTAACGACCATCGGTATTTTACTTGGATCTATATTTTCATTCGTCACATATCATGAGTTTTTCTTGGAGCGTCCTGTATTATATGAGTATTTGCTTGTTTTGCTTTTTATTCTGTGTCATCTATCCTTGCTGGACACACTATTTCAGAGAGCCAAAATTATGCTATGATTTGTTAGAATTGCTTTTTGTGCTTCACTTAGATCTTTTTGAGCTTTGGAATTGCTCTAGTGCTTCACTTATATCTTTTTGAGCACGGTGTGCTTCAGTATTTTTGAAGAAATTAATGCTCTCATGCTTCACTTATATTTATTTAATAGTTAGTAAAAAATATAATAAATTCTCTCATGCTTCACTTAAATTATTTTGAGAGAAGAAAATTTTTATGCTCATGTTCTTAACTTAGATTTGGTTGAGCTAACAAAAGCAACATATGAAATTAGTCCTAAAGTGATAGATATTGAAGAGGGATATAATAAAAAAATCATGAATATCATTGGACAAAATAAACTTGATTCCTTGTACTAGTTTTGCGATATGATGATATAATTTGTGTGATTCATGTTGATGAGTAATTATGATTTTGTAAGAATATTGGTGTTAAGGTTTGTGATTCACTATGCAAGCACGAAAGTCAATAGTTATAGAATGAAATTACATCCTACTTGTGGTGCATTATTCGGTGTTAGTTATGCTTAATGCCCGCTTATGAGATTTTTTGTTTCTTGGTTGGATGCTTCTCAATCTTTTGCTAGCCTTCACTTGTACTAAGTGGTATTACTACTTGTGCATCCAAAATCCTTAAACCCAGTTTTTGTCGTTCTAAGAAAATCTGTATGTGCCATCTCTAATCTTCAAAATAAAATTCATTTTTGTGTGCTTGTACCGCTCATGAAATGGTAGGGGGTGGTTGATATGTTTCCATGCTAGATGTGTTATTCTCAAGATGAGTGTTTATTCACTTGTCATTGCACGAGAGTACGAAAAAGGTATTAGAGATGCCCAATCCTGAAATGAAAAATGAATTTACTTTATGTTGTCAAATAATAAATTCCTTAGATAGTGTTGGTATGGACGGTACCCGTGGATTCAGTTAGCCGTGGAATGTCAAAGTATGGTGGAAAAAGCAATAAACTTTATTTTCTGTTTGGGAACAGCCTATGATATATCTAGCATGGAATGTATTGAGAACTACTCGATTGTTTTCGTTGATAGGAAAGGCATGCCATCGAAAATGTTTTATCTCTATCTTTTTCTGCTTTGAGCTCTGGGACCTCTACAAATCCCTACTTCCCTCTGTGAAGGGCCTTTCTATTTACTTTATGCAATTTTTATTTTTTTTGATTCTCCAGCTTCTCTTATAAAGCACCAACTAAGGGGCACTATGATCGTACTTGAGCATTGGGTGTAGCTAATATGCAAGTGTGTTTCATGAATGGATTAATGATTGAGCATGATGGGCTAGGGATAACTTGCTTTAGTGTTGATATTTTGAAAGACATGGTTGCTTGTTGATATGCTTGAGTATTGAAATCTTCATGTCAAAACTAGACTATTGCTTTGAATCATATGAAAGTCCAAATGTCGATGCTACAAAAGAAAAGAATATGTGATGAACATGTTAGGCACCTTACCAGATAAATTTTTTTATTTTTATCATTTACGTACTCGAGGATGAGCAGGAATTAAGCTTGGGGATGTTGATATGTCTCCAACGTATCTATAATTTTTTATTGTTCCATGCTATTATATTATCATTCTTGGATGTTTTACAATCATTTTATAGCAACTTTATATCATTTTTTGGGACTAACCTATTGACATAGTGCCCATTGCTAGTTGTTGGTTTTTGCTTGTTTTTTACTTCACAGAAAATCAATACCAAACGGAGTTCAAACGCAATGAAACTTTTGGGAGATATTTTCTGGACCAGAAGACACACGTTGTGTTGGGGATATTACTACTAGACGTAAACCGGCCAGGAGTAGCTAGGTTAACTCTATGAAGATTAGAAGCCCATGAAGACGTGAGGATGGTGGCGCTTTACGAAGGCCCAAGGCCCAAAGGCGGGTTAAGGCATGTAGATGTAAACCGACTTTCTCATGTAACTTGCATTGTAAGATAGGAAGGATAGAGACCGAGTTGGATACGTTAACGATCCGGCCTCGGGACTATGTAAACTGACGGGCATCGACCTATGTATATAAAGGGATGACCCGACGGCGGTTTAGGGACAACACACAAGAACTCGAAGCCAAGCAAAGCAGATTCGCTCCTTGGTCATCGAAACCTCAACAATTCCATCACAACTAGACATAGGCTTTTACCTTCATCATAAGGGGCCGAACTAGTATAAAACTCTCGTGTCCCTTGTCTAGTTTAACCCCTTTAAGCTAACCCATAGCGATGGCTCCACGACTAAGTCCTTTCACGAGACATCTGCCGTGATAAAACCACGACAGTTGGCACCCACCGTGGGGCTGTCGCATGATGGTTTTGAGTTCTTGAAGGGCAGCTTCAAAGGACTCAAGGGATACGCTGTGGGCCGGATGACTAAGAGTCGTCGCGGCAAGCTCTACATCAACGATGCAGGATGGGTCCCTAGGCCGGTTCAATTGAGTACGGGTACCGGGTTCCCCTTGGCGGAATTCATGTCTTCATCGGCAAGACTAGCGAACCAGGCCCTAAGCCGGACACCTACACCGGCATCATCGAGGCGGTTCAGCGTGCAAGCCCTGCCCAGGTTTAGCCTGCAGCAAGGCATGTCTTCGTAGGTGTCATCCATGGAGTGGAATACGAGGATGGACCGGCATCCGACGGAGAAACCGTTGTCTGTTCCGACGACGAGTCTTGAACCGGAGAGACCGAGTCCCTGTACCAACTGCAGGATGGCCGAATTAGTGGAGGTTCCGATGGAAACAGTATTCCGGACCCCCTCGATCTGCCAAGCCGGGTGGCGGTCTTCATGGCCGGTACACAACTAGCGCAACACTCTTCTACCGCTGCGGCAATGATCTCGGTTCAGCAACAGCAACGCCTGCGGGAGCAGGGGCTCTGCACCACCTCCGGCTCAGGTTTTATCCGACCTGTTCGACACTTTAGCAACATTATTAGCAGCGGAGGTGGACGCGGCAAACCAGGATCATCACAACACGGAGATTGCAAAGGTGAAGGATCAGATAACACAGGCTAAAACGGACCTGGCAGTAGAGAACGCCAGGATGGCTACAGAACGGGCCGAGTTAGAAGCTCAGGCCTACCGGCTTAGGCTGGATGAGAGTGCCTAAGATGATGTCATGAGGAGGAGATACCAGTCGCACCTCCCGCCGGGTTATGAGCCAAGAAATCTCTTCAACACGCTAGGAGCAGGACCAGTAACCAGCCAGTGGTAAACCGGACTGAGGCACTGGTAATAGGAATGCCGGTTCAGCCGCGCGTGATGGACCCGCCTCGTCAGAACAACATTGTGTCACAGCGTGTTCCGACACCCCCGGGGCATTACTCCAACCTGTTGGATAACATTGTGGCCGCTGCTTCACGATTGGCAGCTCTCCCGATTGACAGCGAGTCATCGGTGGCGGTTGAAACACGACGGGCTAGGGAACTCCTCCAAGAGGCTTTAACCCAGCAGCAGGCTTATTCACATAGTTGTGAGAGGATTCATTCCACCACCCGTCCAAATCGGAGCTACAACAGGCATATTGATGAACCGGCTGTGTCAAGCAGTGCGCGGCACCGTAACCCGGCGGGTGGTGGTGATAACGCACAAGATGTGGTGGATCACGGCCGAGCGCGTCGAGAGGCCGAGTTAGCAGCCCAGAACGCAGCTCTTCAGCCTACTCCGGCTCGTCCGACCACCTCCATGGAGCCAGGTGTGGTCTTCAGTTCTTTAGGGGTACCGTGCCTCACCCCAGCCTTGCGTAATGTGCGAATGCCCAAGGATTTTAAGGGCCCTCGTAAGGTTCCCAATTACACAGCCGATTTGCCCCCTGAGTCATGGGTTGAGAGTTATGAGATGGCGATGGAGATGCTGGATGTGGATGAAGCGGTATGTGCTAAGTATTTCACCATGATGTTGGAAGGAACAACTCGTACTTGGTTAAAGATTCTACCAGCTAACTCCATTGCGTCATGGGCCGATTTAAAGAGCCTGTTTATCCAGAATTTCAAGGATACATGTAAGCAACCCATGTCAATTGTGGACCTAGCCGCTTGTGTTCAAGAGGATGGGGAGTCTACGACCCATTGGGTTAAGCGAGTCTCAGCTATTTTGCATTCATGAGACTGCAGTAATGCAGATACAACAGTTTTGACGTTGGAGGGCAACTGCCGGTTCATGCCGTTAAAATTGATGTTGGGAAGGCTCAAACGTCACTATAATGACATGTCAACGCTTATGGCCGCTTTGGTTAAGTATGTCGATTCAGATAGTACCAAGGACCCTGATTCTGAAGAGGACAAACTAGGGAAAGGGAAAAAGAACGGCAATGCCAAGGGGCAGCAGCATAACCCGGCAGGTCATTGGAACAATGGTAAGCGCAAGGCAGACAATAGCTTGGACTTTGTGGCTAACACCAATGCCCAGGATAATGGTCAGCGTCGCAACGGTAAACCGCCCCAGCGGGGTGGAGGGTCAGGTCCCAATCTGGAGCGCTTACTAAATCAACCTTGTCCGAAGCACGGATCGAAGGATAATCCACCTTCACATCTTTGGAAGGATTGTTTCATCATGCGAGAGTTCAAGAATTCCAATATGTGTCAATACGACAATGGCCCGCCCGGCTGTTCAGGTGGTGGTTTTCATGGGCCGGGTTATGGAGGCGGCAGCTCCGGTTCAGGATTCCAAGGCAATCAAACCGGACATGGAAATCAAGGTAATCAAGGCAATCAGGGAGGCTATAACCATCAGGGGAATCAGCAGCAGCAGTCGGGTTATCAGAGCAATCTGAAGCAGTTGAATAGTGGGCAGTATCATGTTTTACCACTAGCTTCTGTAAGCGCGATCAGAATCTTCACAAAAGGGTCGTAAACTCCATTGAACCGGGGGTGCCTCAGTATTTGCGCTGGTCTGAACAACCCATTTTATGGAGTCGAGAAGATCATCTGCCCCGGGTTGATAATCCGAGTCATCTGACCTTAGTAGTGGCACCTCAAGTCGGGGGCTACAAGTTCACAAAAGTGCTTATGGATGGAGGGAGCAGTATCAATATCCTTTATTATGATACCTTCTGTCGCATGGGGCTGACAGACAAGAGTCTTAAACCGTCGAACACCGTCTTTCATGGGGTGGTGCCTGGTAAATTGGTGTACCCAGTTGGCAAGATAGCCCTGGAGGTGGCTTTTGGAGACGATCATGATTCAAGATCAGAAACTTTGACTTTTGAAGTGGTGAAAATCAAGAGTCCATATCATGCCCTGTTCGGAAGGCCGGCTTACGCTAAGTTCATGGCGAGGCCGTGTTATGTTTATCTGCAGCTTAAGATGTCGGGTCACAAGGGGACCATCACGGTACATGGGAGCAGGAAGATTGCTTTAGAATGTGAAGAAGGGGCTGCGACTTATACTTAGTCGTTTGTGCCACAGAGGAGCTGAAATTTTATAAGGACAATGTTGATCTCGCAGATATGACTTCTCTGAAGAAGCCAACTACAGAACATGATCCAGCGCTGAAATTCAAATCGGTTGCAGATACTAAAACGGTTGATTTTGTTCCTGGCGATTGATCTTAGCAGTTCAGCATTAGCGCTAACCTGGATCCGAAATAGGAAGGCGCGCTCATCGAGTTCATCCGTTAGAACCGGGACATCTTTGCATGGAAGCCTTCTGACATGCCAGGTGTACCGAGGGAACTCGCTGAGCACACCATTAATATAGATCCTAAGTTCAAACCGGTCAGGCAGTTTCTCCGTTGCTTCAATGAAGAGAGGCGTAAAGCTATTGGTGAGGAGGTAGCCCGGCTCTTGGCAGCAGGGTTTATCATGGAGGTTTTTCACCCTGAGTGGCTAGCCAATCCGGTGCTGGTACTTAAGAAAAACGGCACTTGGCGTATGTGTGTGGATTACACGGACTTGAACAGAGCCTGTCCAGCTGATCCCTTTGCTCTCCCGCGTATTGATCAGATTATTAATGCTACGGCGGGTTGTGACCGTTTGTGTTTTCTGGATGCTTATTCTAGTTATCATCAGATTAAAATGGTAGTTAAGGACCAGGAGAAGACAACTTTCGTAACTCCTTTTGGAGCCTTCTGCTATGTGTCTATGCCTTTCGGGCTCAAGAGTGCCCAGGCGATGAATCAGCGCTGTGTTCAGAATTTCTTCATAAGCAGATTGGGCGCAATGTCCACGCTTATGTGGATGACATTGTGGTGAAATCCAGAAAGGAGGAAACCTTGATAGATACCTGAGGGAGACTTTTGATAACCTCCGAGTCTATAAGATGATGCTTAATCCGGCTAAATGTGTCTTTGGTGTTCCAGCAGGTAAGCTCTTGGGTTTTCTGGTACCCAACAGAGGCATTGAGGCTAACCTAGAGAAGATCTCAACTATCACGTCCCTGGCTAAACCGGCATGTATCAATGATGTTCAGCGTTTGGCGGGCCGGATTGCAGCTTTAAGCCGATTTATCAGCCACCTTGGGGAGAAGGCTATTCCTTTGTATCAGATGCTAAAGAAAACTGACAATTTTGTCTGGAGTGACGCGGCTGATAAAGCGTTCGAGGATTTGAAGAGACAGTTGGCCGAGCCGCCCATCCTTGCAGCTCCGGTTCATAAAGAGCCCTTATTGTTATATGTGTCTGCTAATGCCCGGGCTGTTAGTGTGGCTATTGTGGTGGAGTGCAAGGAGGCCGGAAACGAGTATCCGGTTCAACAGCCAGTTTATTACATCAGTGAGGTGCTTATTGAATCAAAGCAGAGGTACCCGCATTGGCAAAAGTTGGTGTATGGAGTTTTCATGGCAAGCCGAAAGCTCAAGCATTATTTTCGAGGTCATCCTATCACAGTGGTTAGTTCAGCCCTTCTAGGAGATATTATCCAGAACAGAGAGGTGACTGGCCGGATTGCCAAGTGGGCTATTGAGCTTGGACCTCACGAGATAAAATATATGCCTCGCACAGCAATCAAATCACAAGCACTTGTGGATTTCATCAATGATTGGACAGAGTTGCAGGCACCGGAGGAGAAGCCAGATAACACGTACTGGACTATTCATTTTGATGGGTCCAGACAATTGGAGGATTCGGGGGTTGGAGTTATATTAACTTCCCCACGAGGTGACAAGTTTTGTTATGTTCTCCCCTTAATGTTCCCTTGTACTAGCAATGCACCTGAATATGAGGCCTTGCTCCATGGCCTTCGGATGGCTAAGGAGATGAATTTAAGTCGAGTTAAGTGCTTCGGTGACTCGGACCTGGTGGCTCAACATGTATCTAGCACTTGGGATTCTATGGATCCACTCATGGCTGCATATCGACGAGAGGTGGACATAGTGGATGGTCATTTCAAGGGTTATCAAGTTGACCATATAGACCGGCGAAAGAATGAAGAGGCAGATGCTTTAAGTCATCTAGGCTCTCAGCGTAAACCGGTGCCACCTAATGTCTTCCTCGACGTACTTCATAATCCGTCAGTCAAGATACCCACAGAGGAGGAGTTGGCTATTCCTGACCCGGAGGCCCAGTTGGTAGCAGCTCTTCATGTTATACCAGACTGGACAGTCCCATACCTAGCCTATATGAATCGGGGCGAGTTACCAGGCGATGAAACCTTGGCCCGGCAGATAATCCGGCGATCCAAGTCAATGACCATTATCAATTGGGAGTTACATTGTTATAGCGTGACAGGGGCGATTCAGCGTTGCGTGTCTCCTCAAGAAGGTTGTGAGATTTTGCGAGAGCTCCACAAAGGAGATTGTGGTCACCATGCCGGTTAAAAATCCTTGGTAGCTAAGGCTTTTCGTCACGGCTTCTATTGGTTGACGGCTCATGCTGATGCTGAGGATTTAGTAAAAAGGTGTGTCGGTTGTCAGAAATTTGCATGCCGCGCTCATGTTCCGGCTCAGGAGTTGAGAATGATTCCAATCACTTGTCCATTTGCAACTTGGGGGCTATATATTTTTGGACCCTTTAAGAGGTCCAAGGACAAAAAGACCCACCTATTGGTGGCGGTTGATAAGTTTACCAAGTGGGTAGAGGCAGAGCCAGTCAGTAAGTGTGATGCAGCCACGGCGGTCCAGTTCATCAAAAGGGTGATATTCCGGTTTGGTTTTCCATGCAGCATTATAACTGACAATGGTACTAATCTGTCCAAGGGTGATATGGAGGAATTTTGTCAACGTGAGCACATCCGTCTTGATGTGGCGTCAGAGGCTCACCCCTAATCTAATGGTTAAGCAGAGAGGGAAAATCAAGAAATTTTGAGATGTATTAAACCCCGACTTATGGTTCCTTTAAAGCGGATGCCGGGTTGTTGGGTGGAGGAGTTACCTTCCGTGTTATGGAGTATCAACACCACACCAAACAGATCTACGGGTTACACGCCTTTCTTCATGGTGTACGGAGCATAGGAGGTCTCCCTAGTAACATCCGTCATGACTCGGCCCGTGTGGTGGGTTACGTTGAAGCTGAGAATGAGAAAGCACATTAGGACTCACTGGACCTGTTAGATGAGGAGCGTGATCTAGCAGCGGCGTGTTCGATGATTTATGAACAAGATCTCCGATGTTATCACAGCCGCCGGGTTAAGACCAGAACTTTTGAAGAGGGTGATCTGGTGCTCTGGCTCATCCAAGATCAGACTGATATACACAAGTTATCCCCACCTTGGGAAGGACCTTTCGTGGTCAGCAAAAACCTGCACAACGGGTCATACTACCTTATTGATGTTCGAGAGCACAAAGACTCGCGTAAATCGGAGGAGGAGACCCAACGGCCGTGGAATATAGCTCTTCTTCGGCCTTACTATACTTGAGCCACATTCTCTTCTTATGTACATACTTATGACAATGTATATATTATATAATAAACCAGAGCCTCAGCTAAAGCGGGGTATCTATTATTTTTTACACCGTGTGTGGTTAGATGGGGGCTTCTACTTACGAAACGGAGTTCTACTAACCCGGCTTATAAAGCCACACAGATATCAAGGAAATCACTAGGGGGCTTGGTCGTATTCGAACCATAGTTATGCCTCTTGATCGGCTTAAGGCCACACAGGGAAATCAATAGGGGGCTTGGTTGTATTTACACCATAGCTACACCTCTTGATAGGCTTAAAGCCAAAAAGGAAATTATGTGGAACCAAAGAGAGTCTGTTGCAAAAAGCACAACTCAAACATAGGTACCCACTGAGCACAGCTCAAATATTACTCGGGGGCTCCTTGCTTCTCAAAGAACAAACGATCTTGCACCCTTGTAGTAGGCTATCAAGCCAGGCTTGCAAGCCAAATGTATTCACCTAAAACCTCGGGTTACCCTGCCTCTTTAAGTAAGCCACTCCGTCCAGGTAAACCTGGTATGACCCATCGAACGTTCGACAAGTCAATCTCATGGACCCTGAACTTGTCAAAGTTAAAATGATGATTGGTTAAAGATTGAGGTCCATCTTAAAAGGCTTTGAAAAATGGTTTAACTCAGCGGCCTGGCAGACCATGAAAAGCCTCGATTTGGGGCCTCGCAGCCCATGAAAAGTCTTGCATATTTTTCTTGTATTTATTGCAAATGTTTTAACCTTTTTTGATAAGGGATTTATGAATATTTTTTGATAAACCGGAGTTTATTACAACCCGGCATGGCTTTCAACGCTCAGTTGTCAGTACGTGGTCAGTTATAAAACCGGCAATAATTTGATCCGGTCTGGTCCTGGCTAGAAGTCACCAAAATTATATGAACAAACCGGTTTTTATCATAACCCGGTACGGTTTTGCTATGAACCGACAAGGATGCAAGGAGTCATCAATACTCCAGATTGGTGTTATCACCCTTATGGTAACAACAGTTGGTCAACCAATGAGATATATCACAGGTATCATCTATTTTATTTCTGGTTATCCATCCAAGCCATGTATATTTTGGGCATCATGACCCGTCCAGTGGTAAACCACTAGGACACTTTCAAGTTCTTATATGCAAGAACAAGTTAAATAAAAGCCGCAATGGACTATGCATATAATAGATCCCAAAGGCATGGCGAGTTATCATCATCATGCAAAATAAACATGCTCGATGGCATCACAGATAAAGTGTTTACGCTATCCTATTACAAGGCGTTTTAATAGCCCACACAGAATAATTGTTTCAATAATGAGTGACATACTGTGATTGATATACCGGCCTCCGGTTTAGGGTTCCTCATCTAGACGACTTGAAGATTGAGGATCATCTTGAATTGGCGCATCCTCTTCATCTCTACCCGGTGGCTGGAAATCAATTGTCATCCAATCGATTCCGGTTAAAGCTTGGAACACGGCCTCTTCACTTATAAGGTTGGAAGGATCAATATCAGGGGCATAAGTATGTTTACGGATTGGCGGAACAAGATCTTCTACATTATGAATCGGCGCGGGTTGTCTTTTCCCCTCAACATCATACACCGGTTGATAATGAGATAGATCTGTGTCATCCACCAATTTGCTTGCTATAGGCCGCATTTCCTTTGTCAGCCTTCGGAGATCATCGTTGTTGAATTCTGTGCCATCTTCCTTCACGTTGGGGTAGCCTTGGCCGATATCTGCCGGTTCAAGATTTGGAATCCACGCCTTTGCTCGGATTAGTGCGGTCAGCGCACCTGACCTTGCGGCTGATCTCTTCAGTTCATCCAACCAGGCAGGCAGTGATGACCCACAAGTATAGAGGATCTATCATAGTCCTTTCTATAAGTAAGAGTGTCGAACCCAACGAGGAGCAGAAGGAAATGATAAGCGGTTTCCAGCAAGGTATTCTCTGCAAGTACTGAAATAAGTGGTAACACAAAGTTTTGTGATAGGATAATTTGTAACGAGCAACAAGTAACAAAAGTAAATAAAGTGTAGCAAGGTGGCCCAATCCTTTTTGTAGCAAAGGACAAGCCTGGACAAACTCTTATATAGAGAAAAGTGCTCCCGAGAACACATGGGAATATCATCAAGCTAGTTTTCATCATGCTCATATGATTCGCGTTCGGTACTTTGATAATCTGGTATGTGGGTGGACCGGTGCTTGGTTACTGCCCTTACATGGACAAGAACCCCACTTATGATTAACCTCTATTGCAAGCATCCGCAACTACAACAAAAGTATTAAGGTAAACCTAACCATAGCATGAAACATATGGATCCAAATCAGCCCCTTATGAAGCAACGCATAAACTAGGGTTTAAGCTTCTGTCACTCTAGCAACCCATCATCTACTTATTACTCCCCAATGCCTTCCTCTAGGCCCAAACAATGGTGAAGTGTCATGTAGTTGACGTTCACACAACACCACTAGAGGAGAGACAGCATACATCTCATCAAAATATCGAATGAATACCAAATTCACATGACTACTAATAGCAAGACTTCTCCCATGTCCTCAGGAACAAAAGTAAACTACTCACAAAGCATAAACATGTTCATAATCAGAGGGGTATTAATATGCATATAGGATCTGAACATATGATCTTCCACCAATTAAACCAACTACCATCAACTACAAGGAGTAATTAACACTACTAGCAACCTACTAGCGCCAATCCCGGACTTGGAGACAAGAATTGGATACAAGAGATGAACTAGGGTTTTGAGAGGAGATGGTGCTGATGAATATGTTGATGGAGATTGCCCTCTCCCGATGAGAGGAGCGTTGGTGATGACGATGGCGATGATTTCCCCCTCCGGGAGGGAAGTTTCCCCGGCAGAACAGCTCCGCTAGAGCCCTAGATTGGTTCCGCCAAGGTTCCACTTCCTGGCGGCGGAGTTTCGTCTGAGAAGATGGCTTCTTATTTTTTTCCCATCGAAAGACTTCATATAGCATAAGATGGTCACCGGAGGGCCACCAGGGGGCCCACGAGGTAGGGGGGCACGCCCAGGGGGTAGGGCGTGCCCCCACCCTCGTGGGAAGGGTGTGGCCCCCTGGTGAAGTTCTTGCTCTCAGTATTTTTTATATATTTGGAAAACGTCTTCCATGGAGTTTCAGTACTTTTGGAGCTGTGCAGAATAGGTCTCCAATATTTGCTCCTTTTCCTGCCCAGAATCATAACTGCCAGCATTCTCCCTCTTTATGTAAACCTTGTAAAATAAGAGAGAATAGGCATACGTATTGTGACATAATGTGTAATAACATCCCATAATGTAATAAATATCGATATAAAAGGATGATGCAAAATGGACGTATTAGGCAGCATGGCCAGCTTTTGTATGGTCTCTTTTATCTGCGCTGGCGGAGGTTTGTTATAAGCTGCAGTGCAAATGGCTCGCTGGGATCTAGAATACAGCTGTTCTATCAAAGTATAGGCCGCTTTAAGCTTCATCTGCATGTTGGAGCCCAGATGAGTAATGCGTGTCCCTGTCATGGTAAAGCGTCAGTAAACCGGCCTTTGATAAGATATTATGGATTGGAAAAACTTCATATGAGGATACTCACCAAATGTAGTAGAGGTCATGGCATTAATCTGCCGCTTTAAGCCGGTCAGTTCTTCAACCACCGGCTTCAGGGCTGCTTCTGCGTCTTCGGCCTTCTTTGTCAAACTGGCCTCCTCAGCATCCCGATCTGCATGTTCCTTCTTAAAATTTTCCTTCAGCTTCTCCATGGCTGCTAAGGCTTTAGTGAGTTCCTCCTTGGCTTTGGAAGCCTCCGCTTGCTGAGACTTGAGGTTTTCTTGAAGATCAGCGGTTTGGGAGTCCTTTTTGCTCAGCTCAGACTGTAAAGGAATGACATATCATCAGCGGGATGTATATATTTGAAGTACCAAGCACATAACAAGTTATGCACTTTGTACTTGGGGGCTAATTCCTATTTGCTCTGTTATCAGAAATTTTTGCAAGTCCCAAATACAGTGCAAACATTATCTTTGGCACTTGGGGGCTAATGTACATCTGTTCAAATTGACGTATTGATTAAAGATCCGGTTTACCTTGGAAAGATAACCCGGCCCTTGGGGGCTACACTGATGAAAACTACCGGAATACAACGATGAAGTACCGGTTTATTTCAAAGGATCACCTGACATATGGAGGATAAGTATGCAAGGGTTGGGATATTACAAAGTCCCGATTGATGATTGCTATCATAAACCGGCCCTTGGGGGCTACTAGAGTTGGTACTTGCAATTGGACTTAAAGGAAAGGTTATGTCATTACCTCATAGCGCTCCTTCATCATTTTTGCCAAACCGGCTTCATAGTCATGGTTTGTGTGCAGACGGTTTACAAAGCCCGAGTGGAGTTCTTGATCACTGAAGTGGGAATAGCTTGATAAATTGGTGCTTCACTTGCCTTTTTCCATGGCAACATGTTTTTCTTTGGCACTATGTTTCACCAATATGACAGGGTTGCCAAGAGAGGTATGACCAACACCAGTGATGACAACATCATATTCCTTGTTACCAGTAGTCTGTGTTTGACTTGTTGGGATATCAGTAGCCTTCTCCGGACTGGGCGGTCCATCGTCATTATGGATCGGGCTTGTCGGTTTGTCCGCAAGGTCTGCTACTTTAGCTTATGTTTGCTCATTCAAATCATGATCCGGAGGGGGTGGTTCATGAACAATAGTGTCTACATGAGGACCTTCCGGTTCAACAACCAATTTTCAGACGGTTTATTCACCCGAGTTTTCTTGCTGGGTCTAGCCTTCGCTCTGAAATGGAAAAGATGCAAGGATGAAAACAGCATTCAAATATAAAGCGTCAACAGATTTAGTTAAAACTTACCCAGCAACGGTCTTAAGGGGAGGGAGTTTTGTCGCTGTTGACTCGCCAGAGGATGAAGAGGTGTCTCCTGATAATTCGAATCGGACGGATTAAGAGGTTGTCGGAAATAGTCGGCCTTGGGATAAGAAGTGTCAGAAGTGGGTGAGACCTCAGTTCGGCGTTTCCGGACTGGGGTATTCGGTAAACCGGTCAAAGTGACCGTTTGACCGCTGTGCCAGGTTGTGCGGCGAGCCTCTTGCTGCTACTTCTTCAAAATAAATGTTGGATCCAAGTGAGCAAGAGGGTGAGAAAATCTTACTTTCCGGATTGCTTGACGGATTTTTTGTGTTGGGAGAGAGTTTGAACCGGAGGAAAGGATGTTTACCTCTACATCGTCAGCTTGGCTGCCCTCAACGTCTTCCTGATAAATATCATTGTCAATGAGATGCATGAAAAATGAACCAAGTGAATCAAGTTCTACCTCCGCGTCCGGTTCGTCCGGGTCGTCATCAAGCTCTAAACCGATGGGTTCAGGCGCTTTTCTCTTCGTGGTTTTCTTGACAACTTTTGTTTTAGGATGAGAAGGCTTCACTGCTTTCTCCTGAGGTTTCTTTTTCCAGAACGGATCATCACCTTGTTCAAAGATGGGCAGAGGATATTCAAAGATTTCACAAGTCCAAAAATATCAGGCGTAAAGCGGAAGTACAGACAATACATAAAGCAGGCAGTTTGTTTTGCGTGCAAAAGGGGCTTAACTCGGTCTTGCTGCAGACAACTTCCGGTTCATTCAACATTTTCTTAACAGACTCAGTGACTTCCTCATCTGTTAGCTGAATATTGATATGACATTGGGAGTCTTGTACATCACCAGTGTACTTGCACATTAAACCGGCGCGACGACTTAACGGCAGGATACTCCAGGATATCCAGCAACGGACGAAGTCCACACCTGTTAAACTGTTGGCCATAAAGGCTCTGAGCTTGGCGAGTTAAGGTGCGTACGAGGCCCATTCCTGGGCACTTAGTCATTGCGGAAGAGGATGAGTGTTAGCAAGCCGGTGAGTACGATAACCCGGCAGAGGGTTCACATCTTCAGGAGAGGCGTCTCTGCAATAGTACCAAGTTTGATTCCACTCTTTGGGGTGACTGTGAAGTTTGGCATGAGGAAACTCAACCTCTTTCCTTTTCTGAATTGAGACGTCGCCAAGTTCAGTATTGGGTCCGTCTACAAACTCAGTGCGACAGTTTAAATGGAAGAAATCCCGAAACAGCTCGACAGTTGGTTCTTCTTAAAGGTATGCTTCACAAAAGACATGAAAGTTGCGTATATTGGATACCAAGTTGGGTCCAATATCTAGGATGGAGCTGAAAGCTAGAAAGTACATCTCGAAAAAACTTTGATCCGAGCGGTTTAAAGACACGGCCTATATGATCAACAAACACCACCACTTCATTCTGTTTGGGGGTAGGAGGATTTTCCGGCCCAGGAACTCGCCACCGAATCTCATTCTTCTTCGGTAAGGTGCCAATCTTAACCATTCCATTCAGTTGCTCCTCAGTAACCCGGGAAGGGGCCCGGTTACAGGAATATAATTGTTTGGCCATTGCAAGAGAAGAGCTGGGGAGAAAATAATTGCTGGTTTATGATTCATTAATGATGATGCATGAAGTACAACAGGTTGAGGGAAAAGAAATCCAAGCATGTGAAATTGGTAAATTGGAAAAAGTTGTAAACTACTGATGACAGAGTATTTATGAATGGTAAAGCAATGAACAGAAGCAGAGGTATATGCATACTGTTAAACCAGAGTATAAATGAATCAGCGGTTTAAAAGGGGACTAATGGTACCTGCCGGATTAGCATACTTCAAAAAGTTAAACCGCCTATATTGGTGTGAAGGGTACAGATCTAAAAATACCTAAGTGAGGGAAACAAGTTTCACAGATTTATATGAAAATTCCAGATCTATGATATGACAGAAAACGAGAATATATTCAAGAGCTAAGTTACAGATACCAGTTCATGAGGTTCAGATGAGTTTTCTCCTATATGAAAGGGATGATCAGATAAGGAAAAGTGAGATTATGGCTACAGTCGCACGAAGAGCTAGCAGATTTAACTAGTTTTTGATGCTACTAGGAAGAAAATAGAAGAACACCACTGGAGCTGCGACGAACTCCGATGAACACGAAAACCCTAAACTGGATCTACGAAGAAAAGGGGGAAGACTTACCGAAGCTGTTAAGGTAGCGGAGGTGTGCCACGTTTCTCTGGAGCGTTCAGGTCGATGCAGCAGCCAAGGATGAGGCAGAGACAAAGCTCGACGATGGCGGCGGCACTCAGGTGCAGAGGTATTGCGAGGAGGAAGAAGAGACGAAGAGGCAGAGGAGGAAAAAGAAAAAGGTGTCTCGGCCCTATTTATAAGGCGAAGAGATAAGCGACAGGTGCGAGAATCAAGGACCTCAAAAGTGGATATTTAATAAGGTTATCGCCTCGATGGTTGGATGCTCATTAATAAAGGGCATCTTCGGCTTCAACGAATAGATGACATCATGGCGGTTTACTGCGGATCTAAAGGATGACGTCACGGCGGTTTACAAGATCCATGCGAAGGTGCCAGGACAAGAATTTTTCTAAGTGTTGAAGATTGACATGAACAAGTTCAAATCAATCTGGGGCCTAATGTTGGGGATATTACTACTGGACGCAAACCGTCCAGGAGTAGCCGGGTTAACTGTATGAAGATTAGAAGCCCATGAAGACGTGAGGATAGTGGCGCTTTGCGAAGGCCTAAGGCCCAAAGGCGGGTTAAGGCCTGTAGATGTAAACCGACTTTCTCATGTAACTTGCATTGTAAGATAGGAAGGATAGAGACCGAGTTGGATACGTTAACGATCCGGCCTCAGGACTCTGTAAACCGACGGGCATCGACCTATGTATATAAAGGGACGACCCGGCGGCGGTCTAGGGACAACACACAACAACTCGAAGCCAGGCAAAGCGGATTCGCTCCCTGGTCACCGAAACCCCAACAATTCCATCACAACTAGACGTAGGCTTTTACCTTCATCATAAGGGGCCGAACTAGTATAAAACTGTCGTGCCCCTTGTTCAGTTTAACCCCTTTAAGCTAACCCGTAGCGATGGCTCCACGACTAAGTCCTTTCACGAGGAGATCTGCCATGATAAAACCACGACACGTTGGGCCAAGGAAATACCAGAGGGGGGCTCCGAGGGGAGCACAACCCACCTGGATGCGCTTGGGGGCCCAGGCGCGCCCTGGTGGGTTGTGCCCACCTCGGCTGCCTCCCGCACCACCCCTTTGCTCTGTAAATACCCGAAAATCCAAGAACCCTAGGGGAGTCGACAAAACACAATTTCAGCCGCCGCAAGTTCTAGAAACCACAGATCCAATCTAGACACCATCACAAAGGGGTTCATCATCCTCATTGGTGCCTCTCTGATGATGTGGTAGTAGTTCATTGTAGACCTTCGGGTCCGTAGTTAGTAGCTAGATGGCTCTCTCTCTCTCTCTCTCTCTTGATTCTTAATACAATGGTCTCTTGGAGATCTATTTGATGTAACTCTTTTTGTGGTGTGTTTGTTGGGATCTGATGAACTTTGAGTTTATGATCAGATCTATTTTGTCCATGAAAGTTATTTGAGGTTTGATCTCTTATATGCATGATTGCTTATAGACTTGTATTTCTTCTTCGAATCTTTGGTTTAGTTAGGCCAACTAGATTGGTTTTTCTTGCCATGGGAAGAGGTGCTTTGTGATGGGTTTGATCTTACGGTGCTCAATCCCAGTGACAAAAGGGGACATGGCATGTATGTATCATTGCTATTAAGGATAACAAGATGGGGTCTATTCCTCAATGAATAGATCTTCTCTACATCATGTCATCGTTCTTAATGCATTACTCCGTTTCTCCATGAACTTAATACACTAGATGCTTGTTGGATAGCGGTCGATGTGTGGAGTGATAGTAGTAGATGCAGGCAGGAGTCGGTCTACCAATATTGGACGTGATGCCTATATAATGATCATTGCCTGGATATCGTCATGCACTACTGCAGGATGCTTCTAACGCGACACTATGATCAGAGAACCTTCGATGAAACTGTGTGCGATGCCATAATCGCAAACGGTGGTGTAAAAAATCCGTCAAAATGGTGCAAAACGTTTGCGATGGAGGATGCATCAAACATGGTTTAGATTTTAGTTGCGTGTGCGATTGAGGGCATGCGGTTCAGTTCAGTTAACCATTTGCAATGAGGAGGAACAAAAGAAACAGGCAGCTAGATGAAGCACTAGTAGAAAAAGGGTCAAACATAAAGCATATTAGTGCCGGTTTGAATTTGAGCCGGCACTAATGTGTGCATTAGTGCCGGTTCCAACGGCTAGCCGGCCGCTCTCATTAGTAGCGGTTTGTGGTGAACCTTTAGCACCGGTTCGTGGCACGAACCGGTACTAAAGTGAGTGGTGGTAGGATGTTGTCAGTCCGGGGCCCCTCCAGCACCTTTAGTACCGGGTCGTATCACGAACCGGTACTAAAGGTCGTCCTACATAGACCCTTCGTCCACCCGAGCTCCCTCTGTTCTTCCCCTTTCCCCTCTCCTCTCTGTTCTTTTCCCTCTTCCTCTCAAGCTCATCACACATTTTGCCCAAAATTTGTCAAGATTTGAAGGCCCCCATCCATTCAAATGATCACAAAGGTTAGCAACTTTGGCCTTTCATCTCTCATTGCTAGATTAGCTTGTGCAATGCTTTATATAGTGATTGATTTTTGAGTTTAGTAATTTGG
This sequence comes from Triticum aestivum, assembly GCF_018294505.1. Lineage (NCBI taxonomy): Eukaryota > Viridiplantae > Streptophyta > Magnoliopsida > Poales > Poaceae > Triticum > Triticum aestivum. The sequence continues at coordinate 591,928,161 of NC_057809.1, read as the reverse complement.
GAGGAATTATATATATGTGCTAGTATTTGATTTATATGCAATTTGAGGTCAAAAATAACACTTAGTTTGCATATGTAGGTGTGGTTTACTTAGTACCTTCTAAATCTCCGTCGTAACCACCGTCGATTGCTCGCAACATCCCGTCGCCAGCACCACCTTGTGGTGAGCCTCTTGTTCATGAAATTTTATATAAAAAATTGTTGTTTGTGTGATTTGGATATATACTTACTCGTATAATTATCTTACCCATACGTTGTTTGTTATACATACTGCCATGGTTTTGATATCCGTCCCTGTTGGCCCTCGTCCGGGTTATGATTCGGATGTGGTATATTCTCTTTTAAAACTATTCATTGCATTTCGTGTTTATGAAAAATTATGCCCATCAAGTTGACATAGATATTTGTATGTAGGAGGTAGTTGAACCGGAAATTCCAACCGACCCTATTGTCGAGAGGTTAAATTTAGTTGAAAGAGAAAACGAGGATTTGAAGGAAAAATTGAAAAGAATTGAGGGGAGAAGATGGAATTGGAGTTGCATGTTGCTGATGTAGTCGATGATCACAAGATTAAGATGGAGAAAATGCGCTTCAAGATTAGAAATATTAGAAAATATGCCATTCATAGTGAGGCTTGGTATCATTATGCTGTTGGATCAATTGTTACCTTAGTTGCGATCTTGATCGCATTTGTTGTTGCATTTAAATTCTTTAGCTAGAGAGTTATTTGTTTGTTGCATTTAAGTGTTGTGTGATCTTTATGTATGAACTTTATGTATTGTATTAATTTGGTGTTTTCGGTGCTGTGTATTGAAGAGCGTGATGGTTTCGGTAGGGAATGTGCCACGTTTGGGGACGAAACGATATCCGTTGCCTCTTACTGCTTTCAATTTTTTTCAAGTGTCAACACAGAACAACAAGAGTGTAGTGTTCAATTTTGGAATTTTTCGGGGTTCGTTTGGACATTTTTATACATTAATCGGGTTTTAGAGGCATTTTATGTGCATAATTCAAATTTGAACTACATGCACATTCTCGAGTGCATATAAACTGGTTGAAAAAACAAATATGTGTCCTTGGGTGCTACGTCCCATGCAAGAAATGAGAATGAATTTCAAACACCCTGCCACCGTTACTCGGCCGCAAACATTGAGATGCCCGGTTTCTAAATTCTAGTAAATCCAAAACTCGTCTGAAATTCTTTAAACTTGGCATGCTATCATGGAGCGGCATCAACATATCATGGTAAAAAATTTGTCCCATTTGGGGCAGGTTTGGGTATAAGCTTTTCACAAACCAGAGCTTCTCACAACAAGCGTGATGGTTTCGGTAGGGAACGTGCCACCTTTGGGGATGAAACGATATCCGTTGCCTCTTGTTGCTTTCAAAAAGTTTCGAGTTTCAACATAGAACAACAAGAGTGTTGTGTTCAATTTTGGAATTTTTGGGGGGTTCGTTTGGATATTTTTATACATTAACTGCGTTATCTAGGCATTTTATGTGCATAATTCAAATTTGAACTATATGCACATTCTCAAGTGTATATAAACTGGTTAAAAAAATCAAATATGTGTCCTTGGGTGCATGCTTAGGTCCCATGAAAGAAATGGGAATGAATTTCAAACACCCGGCCACCGTCACTCGGCCGCAAACATTGAGATGCCTAGTTTTTAAATTCTAGTAAATCTAAAACTCATCTGAAATTCATGAAACTTGGCATGCTATCATGGAGCGGCATCAAAATGCCATGGTAAAAAATTTGTCCCATTTGGGGAAGGTTTGGGTATAAGCTTCTCACAAACCAGAGCTTCTCACAACAAGCATGATGGTTTCGGTAGGGAACGTGCCACCTTTGGAGACAAAACGATATCCGTTGTCTCTTATTGCTTTCAAAAAAATTTGAGTGTCAACATAGAACAACAAGAGTGTTGTGTTCAATTTTGGAATTTGTCGGGGTTCGTTTGGACGTTTTTATACATTAACTGGGTTAACTAGGCATTTATGTGCATAATTCAAATTTGAACTACATGCACATTCTCCAGTGCATATAAACTGGTTGAAAATCAAATATATGTCCTTGGGTGCATGCTTAGGTCACACGCAAGAAATGGGAAGGAATTTCAAACACCCTGCCACCGTCACTCGTCCGCAAACATTGAGATACCTGGTTTATAAATTCTAGTAAATCCAAAACTCATCTGAAATTCATGAAACTTGGCATGCTACCATGGAGCGGCATCAACATCCCGTGGTAAAAAATTCGTCCCATTTGGGGAAGGTTTGGGTATAAGCTTCTCACAAACCAGAGCTTCTCACAACAAGCGTGATGGTTTCGGTAGGGAATGTACCACCTTTGGGGACGGAACGATATCCATTTTGTCTTATTGCTTTCAAAAAAATTTGAGTGTCAACATAGAACAATAGTGTTGAGTTCAATTTTGGAATTTTTCGGGGTTCATTTGGACATTTTTATACATTAACTGTGTTTTCCAGGCATTTTATGTGCATAATTCAAATTTGAACTGCATGCACATTCTCCAGTGCATATAAACTGGTTGAAAAATCAAATATGTGTCCTTGGGTGCATGCTTAGCTCCCATGCAAGAAATGGGAATGAATTTCAAACACCCTGCCACTGTAACTCGGCTGCAAACATCGAGATACCTGGTTTTTAAATTCTAGTAAATCCAAAACTTGTTTGAAATTCATGAAACTTGGCATGCTATCATGGAGCGGCATCAACATGCCGTGGTAAAAAAATTGTCAGCTTCCCTAAGTTTAATTCGGTTTCCCCAGTTGAATTCATTTTTTAAATATAAAACACTCATCGCAAACGTTTTAGTTAAAACACCAGTATGCAAACCGACAACTTCCCTAGGAAGCCAAGGGAAAATGTGTCGAGCAGGATTTGTGCAGCTCTTGATCGCAAACGTTTTAGATAGAACACCCGTATGCAAAGTCAGAGCAGCGTAGGAGTGTTGCATCCCTTCAACGCAAATGGTTGTTTTGGTTGACCCGTGTGCAACCACATACAAACAATTTGGTAAGATTTGCATCTGTCATATTGGGTATGTTGCCATTTCTCAAACTGGAAAGATTTACATTTGTTGATCTAGTAATGTTGCCATTTGTCAATCCTTGTAACACTGCATTTGTCAAAATATGCAGCTAGAAATCATTAGCACTATCTAATTTTTGCAACTAAAATTCAGTAATTAAGCATAGCTTTCATTCATAGATTAAGCAGTCGTTATTAATTTATACAAACAGTTCAACTCGATAGCTGAACCGACCAAACTTCTCCCCAATTGTGGCCAACCACGTACTGAAATAGCTAGTTCAACTATATATACTAGCTAATTTTAAGTACGTTGTGCAGTTCAACCACACATCTATAGTCAGATGAACTGGACAAAATAGCCCCCAAATACTACTACTACCACAGAGGGGCTTTGTGCTACTTCTGGCAGCCTCTCCTTTGCCGAGCACGCTCACCCTCTCAGTAAGAGACTGAGGAGGAGGAGGAGCCTACCGACGAGCTGGAGAAATGCAATATGGTGTCTGTCGCTGCTGCATGTTCAGCGACGCTCGCCAGCTCGAATGCCCACTGCTGCTCCAGATGATCCCTCTCAAAGCGGTCGGACTGCTCGTAGATCTCCTGATTCCTCGCCTCTCCGTCAGTGTGTGTTGCGACCATGGCTACGGTAAGGCTCTTTGCATGCTCGACGAGGCGCTCCTTCTCCTCCCACAGGAACTCGATGTAGTGTGCAAGGTTGCTGACGCACGTGCAAGCCTCCACCTCCGCCTCCCGCCTTCGCGCCACGGCGGCGGAGCGGGTGATAATCTCGGCGGTTGACGGTGGGCTGGTGGCCACGGCGGCCGGCGATGGGGTGGCAGGCACGACCACCACCTCCCGCCTTGGGGCCGCAGTGGCGGAGCAGGTGATGGCCACAGTGGCCGGCAGTAGGGTGGCGGCCACGACGGCCACCTCCTGCCTTTGGGGCGCGGCGACGGAGCGGGAGATGGCCCTGGCTTTCGATGGTGGTGTGGCGGCAACAGCTGCCGACGGCCAGCGGCGGTGCAACATGTGGAGGGTGTTCCGCACACGCCCAACAGGGACGCCACGTGCACTACACTACGCCGGGGACTGCGCCACCGCCGCAGTGTAGCCTCCCAACTGGAGCTGTCCTCTGATGACGGCCGAGTGGCTAAGCGACGACGACGGACCAGTGCCATTGGCGATTGTGGGAGAAGCAGGCGAGATAAGCTACAGGGAGGGAGGGGAAAATGCGATGCAGGACTCGCCGGCCATGAGGGTTTTTATAGTAGGCCGGTAAGCATTTGGATTTTGGGGGATTTCACCGAGTCAGGCGGGAAGCTTGCGCGGGAACCTGTGAGGTTGTGCCGGAACGGGCTCACCCATGATTCATTGGCGCCATCGTTTGACCAAAAGAACGATCCCATGCGCTGCGCAAGCTTGCGCTGTAAGCCGTCTGCAGCAGTGGGGTGACAAGATGTGCGAGAGGACACGTTTAATAAAAAAAGGTTTGCGATTTACTATACCCCCGTCCTGGTTTATAAGTAGGATTTAACTAATAAATTACGAATGCATGTCACCAAAGATAATATCGTTGGAGTCGTATTTGAACATAGTTTCCAACTATAGCATTTTTCTAACAAGCATTAACACTGTTTTGGTTAAATTTAAGGTTATATACCAGCAAGTGTTTGCACGCAACACACATGGCTTATTCCATCACAAACATCTCGGATGGATCAACTGTATGCCACGTATCGCACACACAACTCTAATCTGATTCGTGCTTGATGTCTCCGACATCGCTCGCACAGTTCGTCTTATTTGCCACGTATCACTGTGTCGTCCTCTGCTCGCGTACCTCGGCAAGCTCTGCTCACCGTTAGGCACCGCGGCGCGCTCTGTCACATCCGTTGGCGCGCTCTTCTCACGTCCGTCAGCGCGCTCGGCTTGTGGACAGCTTTTCCTTGCGTGTTCAACTGCTATATGTATATATATATATATTGTTGATCGTCATTGAGCCGACCGCGAAGCGCTCTGCTTGTGTCCCTCCGCGCGCGCTCTGCCAGCGGTTGGGCGTGCACACGATCACGTCGGGGGCCCCATATGCATGCGGTTGCGCTGTGCGCGTTGCTACACGATGCAGTTACGTGCGGTACGATGGAATTACGCGCTGCAAATTAGAACTACCATCAGGGCCTGCTCATATTCCTGGTCGTCCGGCTTCCCCTTTAATTCCCGCAGCCATTATAACCTTAGTCTCCTCAACCTTTCAATCGCGCCCCACAACACAACAAGCACACCCACGACGACACATAGAGAGGGGATTTCCAGCGGCGCTCCAATGGAGTTCAGAGAGCATAGAGTGGAGACCCACGCGAGGGAGACGGATCTCTAGGTGGTGTACACCATCGACCCGGTCGTGGTGGATGACTACATCAACAGCATTGAGCAGTTGCTTGCTGGAGACAAGTACAAGGTGGTCAGCATCGACCTCTGGTACACCACCGATCGTCCCGCCATAGATTAGAAGGTTGTCGTCGCCCAGTTGTGCGTGCGCCATCATGTCTTCATCTACCACTACTGCATGGCTACAGAGCCTTGCGACCGTTTGAATAGGTTTTTCAACAGCACTGACTACAAGTTCGCCACGGTGGAAACCAAAGACGATGTAAATGTGCTCAGTGTTACAGGCTTGGCCTGCAAGAACCTTGTCGAAATCCATGACCACTACAGGGTCTGGGGAAGCACAAAGAAGGACTCCCTAGTCGAACTCACCTCGGCCATCATCGAACCCTACTATGAAAAGATGAAGCAGGATGCCCAGAGAACAAGCCCCCTATCCTGGCATAGGGACTGGATGAGGCAACTTGATGAACCTCACCTCAGGTTCGCGGCCAAGAGTGTGTACAATGCTACGAGATGCACAGCCGGATCGTTGACATGATGAAGTGCCTCGTTACCCAAATCGACGAGCCCGGATCGAGCCACAAGTAGAGAAAGCATCACAAGAAGTAGATGGTGAACAGATGATCATTTATGCTAGTTAATCATGCATGTAATATATAGTTTACTTTATTGGTGTGTGGAAATGTCATGTCCGTAGTATCCACCTATGTAATTATGCATGTAATAGTTTACTTTGGTGTGTGCAAATGCCATGGTTGTAGTAGCCACCTATGTACGTGGATGTTTGATTTGGTTATGCAAGCATATATATATATATATATATATATATATATATATATATATATATATATATAGGGTCGTGCTATTCGTCACCCTAGGTGAGGAATAGTTATTCTTCACCCCCCTCTATTTTACCATCAATACACCGTAATTTTACGTTCCGTAAGTTTTGTCTTATTTCCGACGCAAAAAGAGACCGTAAGAAAATATATAATCGTCATAAAAAATATTTTATGTTATGTAAAATTACAAATGTAAAAACATAGTGTAAAATACACATAAACTGTAAATTTTCTTGTCTTATGACCTATATTTTTATTTTCTTATGTCAAATTTTACGTAGTGAATCAATAGGAATGCAACTATTTGAATTCCAAACGCAATTTAATTATGACATGATCGTAAGATTACCTCGGGTGAAGAATAACTTATTCTGCACCCTTGGTGATGAATAGTAACACTATATATATATATGTGTGTGTGTGTGTGTGTTGTTGTTCTATATGCAATCACATCGGACAACACACACATCTTATTAGCAGCAACCATCTGCGTTATTATCGATATTCACACACATTTCTGATTACGGACCTGTTTGCCGCGTATCACACACATCTTGTTAAGTTGAACCGTTTTTGTTCTCATGTCTCAACGCAAACAGTTCATCCGAGTGAACCGCATTGTGACGCCCTGTATGTAACTTGCCATATTTGTATTCCAACTCTTGCCATTTCCGGCACTAAGTTATGATATTTCCTCGTTGTCGGGTTTTGTCTTCGTGTTGCTTTTGTCTTTGTCATGCATCTCATATCATGTCATCATGTGCATTACATTTGCGTACGTGTTCGTCTCATGCATCCGAGTATTTTCCCCGTTGTCTGTTTTGCATTCCGGCGCTCCTATGTCCTCCGGTGTCCCTATCTACCTCTTTTCATGTGCGGGTGTTAAACGTTCTCGGATTGGACCAAGACTTGTCAAGCGGCCTTGGTTTACTACCAGTAGACTGCCTATCAAGTTTCGTGCCATTTGGACTTTGTTTGATACTCCAACGGTTAACCGAGGAACCGAAAAGGCCTCGTGTGTGTTGCAGCCCAACACCCCTCTAAAGTGGCCCAAAACCCACCTAAACCCCCTCCATCATCTAGGTCGTTCGATCACGATCGCGTGGCCGAAAACTGTGCTCAATTTGGAGCCTCCTAGCTCCTCCTACCTATAAAAAGGCACTCCTCCCCGAAATTTCGGATCATTCCTACCCTAAACCCTAGCCCCGCTCCTCTCCGCGCGCCGGAAATGTCTGGTCCGCGTCGGACGCCTCGCCGCTGCCGTCCGCGCCCAACCGGGGCCGCCATGTGGCACCGGCTGCCTCCCTCCGCCGCCAGCCGCGAAGCCCACGCCCCCCCGAAGGCCATCTCCGCTGCCGCCGCAACCCGAGTCGGCCCGCGCCCCGGACGCTGCGCCCCACCACCTCCCGTGCCGCCGCCCGCCGACGGCGCCGACCTCGCCGCCTCGCCCCATGCCGGCGCCCCGCCGCCCTCGCTCCTCCACCGCGGCCACCTCGCCGCCCGGCGCCAGCGACCGCCCCGGCGACCTCTCCTTCCTCCTCCTCGACCTCGACTCCAGCCGGCCCCATCCTCTCCGGCGAGTTCTTCGGCTAGCTACAGTGATTCCGGCAAACTTCGAAGAACGCGCCCGATCCAGATCTGGATCCAAAACTAGGGTTGACTTTTGCCCTAATCCCAGTTATTTTTAGCATTATTCATCATGCCATAACTCCACATCTGTGGCTCCATTTTGGGCGTGTAGCATATCAAATTGTTCGCCTCGATGAGTACTTAATTTCATTCCATTGCACCATGTTCATTTGAGGTCATCTTGATGCCCTAAATGCTGTTGCAAGAGTGCTAGTTTATATTAGCTTCAGATTCTCATCAGTATTTGGACATTTGTCATTTTTGCCATGTTTAATGTGTGCCACCTATGAACTTGAGCCCTTCATGTGTTTTGAAGTATGCCATGCCATCTTTACAGGGGTGTATGCCATGTATTTTTGTGATCTCTGTGGTGACTAGCACAAACATGCAAAGTAGCTCTCGTGATGTTGCTGTTTTCAGGGACTTAGAAATCTTCTAAGTCTTTGTTCTGTCAATATTTTTATGCCATGTATTCTTGTTGCTACAGAGTGATCCATGCCTCTTTTGAGCATGATCAGTAAGGATGTTTTGTAGATATTGTTGTGCTATATCCATCCATGTCTTTGCTTGCAATTATGGAGCACCCTAGCTTGACTCAATCGAGCTCTACTTTTGCTATAAAATGTTCCTGGCAGAATGTTTACGTGTTAAGCATTTTTGCCGATGTTGTTGTAGTTGATCCGTGCATGCTATGAGGTTGTTCTTGCCATTTTTAGCTTCTATGCCATGTCTACTTGATGGGTGTATGCTTAGCTTGTCATGCAATGCCTTGTGGTGAGTGCATCGAGCTCGTAAACATGCCTACATAATATCTGTTTTGCCATGTTCTAGTTTTCTACTAAGTCTGAATCTGTTAACGCTAATTGCTATGTTCACTTGGTTACCATTGTATTTTCTGATCCCTTTTGGCTTGTGGTCAGTAAGGGACTTTTGTTGTATGCTTTGATTAGCTTCATGCCATGCCCTGCTTTGCCATGATATGTTCCTGTAGCATGTTGTTATCTTGCTCTAAACATTGCTTCCTGATGTTAAATTCCTTACATGTTAATTTCACTAAGTCTGTAACCTGTTATCTTTTGCACTTTTGCCATGCTTGTTTGAACCTGCTATTGAGTGAATTAGCCATAGCTCAGTGTCCATCTTTTGTCAAGCATCTTGAGTGGATACCTTTCATGCATTTTGTTGTTATGTTAGAGTGCAGTAGCTTGTTGTTCTTGATGCATTTAGATGGCCTCGTGTTGTTAATCGCAGATCGGTGCCACATTTGTTTTGCTTGCCATTTGCAAACCGTGCATCCGATTCCGGTGATCTTTATATCGATTTCGACCGAAATCAACTAATCTTTCCAGTGGCACTCTTGGTTTTCCAAGTTGAGGCCAGGTTCAATCTTTCCTTTCCGAAACATGCATATGCATCGCATAACACATCCCGCATATCATGCCATGTTTTGCATCATTGTTGCTTGTGCATTGCACGTTGTTGATTGTGTCTCCATTTGCTTGTGTTCTTGCTTGGGCAGAGCCGGGAGACGAGTACGTGATCAAGGAACCCGGTGAGTACGCTTACGAGGATCAAGCTAACGTCAACTCGGAGAGCTTTGCAGGCAAGATGACCATACCCTCGAAATCACTTCTATCTTTGTTTCCTTTTGCTATGCCTATTCTACGATACCTACCACTTGCTTATCATGCCTCCCATATTGCCATGTCAAACCTCTAACCCTCCTTGTCCTAGCAAACCATTGTTTGGCTATGTTACCGCTTTGCTCAGCCCCTCTTATAGCGTTGCTAGTTGCAGGTGAAGATTGGAGTTTGTTCCTTGTTGGAACATGTTCATTGTTGGGATATCATTATTATATCTTGTCTATTTTAATGCATCTATATACTTGGTAAAGGGTGGAAGGCTCGGCGTTATGCCTGGTGTTTTGTTCCACTCTTGCCGCCCTAGTTTCCATCATACCGGTGTTATGTTCCTTGATTTTGCGTTCCTTACACAGTTGGGTTATAATGGGAACCCCTCGATAGTTCGCCTTGAATAAAACTCCTCCAGCAATTCCCAACCTTGGTTTTACCATTTGCCACCTAGCCTTTTCCCTTGGGTTTTGCGGACTCAAGGGTCATCTTTATTTTTTAAACCCCCCTGGGCCAGTGCTCCTCTGAGTGTTGGTTCGAAATGGGCAGCCTGCGGGGCCACCTTGGGGCAACTCGAGGGTTGGTTTTACTCGTAGCTTGACCTATCCAGTATGCCCTGAGAACAAGATACATGCGACTCCTATTGGGATTTGTCGGCACATCGGGCGGCTTTGTAGTTTAGTTTTACCATTGTTGAGATGTCTTGTAACCGGGATTCCGAGTCTGATCGGATTGTCTTGGGAGAAGGAATATCCTTCGTTGACCATGAGAGCTTGTGATGGGCTAAGTTGGGACACCCCTGTAGGGATTTGAGCTTTCGAAAACCGTGCCCGTGGTTATGGGCAGATGGGAATTTGTTAATGTCCGGTTGTAGAAAACCTTAAACTTAACTCAATTAAAATGAATCAACAGAGTGGGTGGCCATGATGGTCTCTTTTCGGCGGAGTCCGGGAAAAGAATACGGTCTCGAGTTATGCTTGAACGTAGGTTGTTCTAGGATCACTTCTTGATCATAGTTCATCGATCGTGCCTTTGCCTTCTCTTCTCGCTCTCATTTGTGTATGTTAGCCACCATACATGCTAGTGCTTGCTGCCGCTCCACCTCATACCTTTTCCCTACCTATAAGCTTAAATAGTCTTAATCACGAGGATGTGAGATTGCTGAGTCCCCGTGACTCACATATTACTTCCAAAACCAGATGCAGGGACCGATGATACCGCTCCAGGAGATTCGACTGAGCTCAAGTGGGAGTTCGATGAGGATTCAGGACGATACTACGTTTCCTTTCCAGATGATCAGTAGTGGAGCCCAGTTGGGGCGATCAAGGACTTTGTTGCATATTGGGGTTGTCTTTATTTTGGTTCCGTAGTCGGACCTTGATTGTATCTGGATGAATGTAATGATATTTATGCTATTGTGTGACGTGGCGATTGTAAGCCAACAATGTACCTCTTTACCTTATTCATTACATGGGTTGTGTGAAGATTACCCCACTTGCGACATTGCTTACAATGAGGTTATGCCTCTAAGTGGATCTTCGACACGTGGGAGATATAGCCGCATCGTGGGCGTTACACGCATGCCGTATATCGCACACACCTTGATAGGCGGACCATTTCTTTTGTGTTGCCTAGTCACACACAGTTCATCCGAGTAAACTGTATGTTGTATATCACACACACCCCCATCTGGCTGCCCATTTCTTTTGTTCCTCCCCATCGCAAACAACTAATTGAACTGAACGGTATGCCTTGCATCGCACACGCAACTAAAATCTGAACCGTGTTTGATGGCTCCGCCATCGCAAATGTTTTGCACCTTTCTTGATGGGGTTTTTACACCACCGTTTGCGATTATGGCATCACACACAGTTTCATCAAAGGGTCTCTGATCGTAGTGTCGCGTTAGTAGCAACTTGCAGTAGTGTTTGTTCCGGTTCTCTATTAAAAGGAGGCCTTAATATCCCTTAGTTTCCAATATGGACCCCGCTGCCACGGGAGGCTAGGAAAAAAGATGTCATGTAAGTTCTTTTAATAAAGCACGTATGACAATTTACAGAATACATGCCTACATTATATCGATGAACTGGAGCTAGTGTCGTATCGCCCTAGGTTATAACTGTCTCATGATGAATAACATCCAACAAGTCACCGATCCAATGCCTACGAATTTATTCTTATAGATCTTGCTATGTTACTATTGCTATCATCGCTGTTACACTTGCTACAAATTACTGTTATCACTGTTACTGTTACCGTTACTGATGTCACTACTATCAAAACTATCAAACTACTTTGCTACTAATCACTTTGCTATACATAATTAATCTCCAGGTGTGGTTGAATTAACAACTCAGCTACTAATACCTTCAAATTTTCTTTGGCTCCCCTTGTGTCGAATCTATAAATTTGGGTTGAATACTTTACCCTCAAAAACTATTGCAATCCCCTATACTTGTGGGTATCACGCCCCCCTTTCCTTCTCTCCTTCCTCTTCCCTTTTCCCCCTCCGGAAATTAAGGAAGGGGGGCCGAATTGGGGAGGACCCCAAGTAGGATTCGGCCTACTTGGGGCACCCCCTGGCTGCCTCTCCTCCCCTCCAACCTATATATATGTGGGGAGGGGCGCGAAGGACACAGAACATCAATTGTTAGCCATGTGCGGCGCCCCCCCCCTCCAAAGTTTACACACCCGGTCATAGTTTTGCGGTGCTTAGGCAAAGCCCTACGAGAATCACTTCATGATCATCATCAGCACACCGTCGTGCTAACAGAACTCATCTACTACCTCAACACCTTGCTAGATCAAGAAGGTGAGGGACGTCACTAAGCTGAACGTGTGCAGAACTCGGAGGTGCCGTATGTTCGGTGCTTGATCGGTCGGAGCTAGAAGAAGTTCGACTACATCAACCGCGTTGTCAAACACTTCCGCTTTTGGTCTACGAGGGTACGTAGACACACTCTCCCCCTCGTTTCATTGCATCTCCTAGATGGATCTTGTGTGAACATAGGAAATTTTTGAGATTGCATGCTACATTTCCAAACAGTGGCATCCGAGGCAGGTCAATGCATAGATGATATGCACGAGTAGAACACAAAGAGTTGTGGGCGGTGATCGTCATACTGCTTACCACCAATGTCTTATTTTGATTCGGTAGTATTGTTGGATGACGCGGCCCGGACCAACCTTGCATGACCACGTTCATGAGACCTGTTCCACCGACAGAAATGCAACTAGTTTTGCTGAAAGCTGGCTGGCGGGTGTCTGTTTCTCCTACTTTAGTTGAATCGAATTTGTCTGCGGCCGGTCCTTGTTGAAGGTTAAAACAGCAAACTTGATAAATCATAGTTGTGGTTTTGATCCGTAGGTAAGAATGGTTCTTGCTAGAAGCCCATAGCAACCACGTAAAACTTTCAACAATAATGTAGAGGACGTCTAACTTGTTTTTGCAGGGCATGTTGTGATGTGATATGGTCAAGACATGATTTGATAAAAGTTTTGTATGAGATGATCATGTTTTGTAAGATATCTGACAACTGGCAGGAGCCTTATGGTTGTCTCTTTATTGTATGAAATGCAAACACCATTTAATTGCTTTACTTTATCACTATGTGTTACCGATAGTTGTAGAAGCAATAGTTGGTGAGACGACCACGATGCTACAATGGAGATCAAGGTGTCGAACCGGTGGCGATGGAGATCATGACGATGCTTTGGAGATGGAGATCAAAAGCACAAGATGATAATGGCCATATCATGTCATATATTTTGATTGCATGTGATGTTTATCTTATTATGCATCTTATTTTTCTTAGTACGGCGGTAGCATTATAAGATGATCCCTTAACTAAAATTTCAAGGTATAAGTGTTCTCCCTGAGTATGCACCATTGCGATAGTTCGTCGTGTTGAGACACCACGTGATGAGAGGGTGTGATAGACTCTACATTCACATATAACGGGTGCAAGACAGTTTTGCACATGCGGAATACTCAGGTTAAACATGATGAGCCTGGCATGTGCAGACATGGCCTTGGAACACTGGAGACCGAAAGATTGAACGTGAATCATATAGTAGAGATGTTCACCATTGATAACTACTCCATCTCACATGATGATCGGACATGGTTTAGTTGATTTGGATCACGTATCATTTAGATGACTTGAGGGATGTCTATCTAAGTGGGAGTTCTTAAGTAATTTGATTAATTGAACTCAATTTATCATGAACTTAGTGCTGATAGTATTTGCATATCTATGTTGTAGATCAATGGCCCGTGCTACCGTTCCCTTGAATTTTAATGCGTTCCTAGAGAAACCTAAGTTGAAATATGATGGTAGAAACTACATGGACTAGGTCCGTAACTTGGGGATTATCCTCATTGCTGCTAGGGATGAAAATGGAATGGAAAGTTTCCACTTTTCTGGAGCAAAAATGGAAACATATGGGAAATATGGAAACGAAAATGGAAATTTGAAAAATGAAAATGGAAATCGAATTCTTTATGCGGCAACGGAAACAAAAATGGAACACTATTTTCTGATGGAACAGACATGGAAACGGAACTTTCTATTTTCATGAATATGGAATTCCCGGTTCTACTATAGGTCCATGACTGCTTTGTAGCCCAACTACCAAACAACACACAATGACAAAATGAGTAGAATGATCAGAATGGATCATTTGAGGACCAACTTTCACTATCACACACGTACTCAACTAGACCCTACATGGAATTGTCATGTATTACTACAACACTTCCCTATATTGCTAACATAACCATATTATTTTGTAACCATGTTAACAATTCTATAACAAATGTTTTTGTCTTTATTTCTCTATGATTCAAGGGGGTTTTAAGTTCAAGTCAACGTACAGTTTTGTTTCCATGTCCACTCTGTATTTGCTCCATGTCTGTTTTCCGTACTATCTATTTCCATATTCGTTTCCGGGGTTTCTATATGCGTTTCCGCTTCTACAAAAAAATATGAAAACAAATATGTTAGCAGCCAGTTCCATTCGTTTCCACGCCGTTTTCATCCCTAATTGCTGCACAGAAGAACTATGTCCTTGATGCACCGCTAGGTGAAAGGCCTACTGTAGGAGCAGATTCTGTTGTTATGAACGTCTGGCAAGCTTGATCTGATGACTACTCGATAGTTTAGTGTGCCATGCTTTACGGCTTTGAATCGGGACTTCAAAGACGTTTTGAACGTCATGGACCATATGAGATGTTCCAGGAGTTGAAGTTAATATTTCAAGCAAATGCCCGAGTTGAGAGATATGAAGTCTCCAACAAGTTCTATAGCTGCAACATGGAGGAGAACAGTTCTGTCAGTGAACACATACTCGAAATGTCTGGGTATCATAATCACTTGACTCAGCTGGGATTTAACCTCCCAGATGATAGTGTTATTGATAGAGTTCTTCAATCACTTCCACCAAGCTACAAAGGTTTTGTGATGAACTATAGTATGCAAGGGATGGATAAGACAATTCCCGAGCTCTTCGCAATGCTCAAAGTTGCATATGTACAAATCAAGAAGGAGCATCAAGTGTTGATGGTTAACAAGACCCTAGTTTCAATAAAAAGGGCAAGGGAAAGAAGGGGAACTTCAAGAAGAATGGCAAGCAAGTTGCCACTATTGGGAAGAAACCCAAAGCTAGACCCAACCCTGAAACTAAGTGCTTCTACTGCAAAGGGGCTGGTCATTGGAAGTGGAATTGCTCCAAGTATTTGGCGGATAACACTACTAGGGAAAAGGCTAGTAGCAGCGCGGGTTTTAGGCCTATCAGCAGCGCGGGTGCCCGCGCTACCAATAAGGCGCTACAGCTAACTCTTAGTAGTAGCGCTACCTGTACCCGCGCTACCACTATTGACTATAGCAGCAACGCTTTTCAGGAACGCGCTGCTATTACTTAGCTGTAGCGATTTCGCGGTCCAGCGCTACTGTTATATCTTTCACCATTTCCCCATTCCAGCTTCGATAAACTGCAATTTCCAGATACTAGGTACTACTAGCTATCAATTTCATAAAGCATTATAGGTACTAGGTAGTACTCCCTCGGTTCGAAATTACTCATCGTGGTTTTAGTTCAAATTTGAACTCAAACCACGACGAGTAATTTGGAACCGAGGGAGTACTAGATAACAATTTCATATATACTCAACATGCATCCTCAAGCAGTACAAGGTGACATCGACGACAATCATCATATTTAGTTCTAGATGATATCGACGATGATCATCATATGTAGTTCTACATGATATCGACGACGATCATCATATGTAGTTCTAGATGATATAGCCACACACACATATGTAGTTCTAGATGATATCGACGACGATCATCATCCTCAAGCCTGGGCGGTGGGTGTTCCTGATAGTAATTAGGATAGCCTATCCAGCATGAAGATTCTTGCCAACGAGGAATCTCTTCCACCCAACCGAGTTCAAGTGTGTGCGACCATCTGTGCCCATGCGGTAAGTACATGTGGTGACGGAGCCCCTTGCGGTAAGGCGTAGTCCAACTGAGCCTTCTTCATCAGGCTCGATACCACAACTCACAGATAGGTTCTTTGGCAATCTCTGAATAAGAAAAACATATCAATTAATAAATAGCCTCACACATACTCTTGCAAATCTATTTCTATTAAGTCTAGAATTCTACACTATCAAAAGACACAGTACTACGCATTTGTACTAATTAATCATGAATTCTACTAATAAGTATATATATGGATTATCTACACTATTAATAGTTCCTTGGATTCTACACTAATAAGCATGTGATCAGACTCTACACTAAAGTATATCATCGACTAGATTCCACAAAGCATATCATTGGACTCTACACTAAGCATATCATCGGATTCACTAAGCATATAATCAGATAATTTGCATTTGTAAGTATAACAATAAAGCATATATATATATCATCAAATTACTACATGCAGTATGTATACCATACCATTTCATGCCGATCGACCATGGTACTTGTCAGGCGGGTCACGAATGGCACCCCGACAAAGTCATCACGTGGCGGAATTATGTCCCATAGGTTGCACACCTCCTCCTCGCCCAGCCTCATTCTTTGAGCTATGATGGCTTCATGAAGTGTGTTCTCATCATCTTCATTGAGTGGGTCCTCATTATCTTCATCATCTTCGTCATCTTCATCATCTTCCACCAGGTTGATATAAATGACAACCAACTCGGGTCTTTCTGCTCTGAAGGAGAATCTGATCAACTCACCACCACTAAGACGCATGCGAGTGAGGAAACGGGCCCATCCATCTCCACCAATCTGCGACATATTGCGTCCTTTCTCGACCTCCATAGTGTACGGCCCCCCAGGAGCCTCAAATGTCACAGTGTCTCCTGTCAGCTTGTTGAATTTCAACCTCACGTTGCATGGGACGATCTGTGTAAGAAAAGCAAAATGACACAATGCAGTAATGCCAACACTAAAAATAAAATAGTTGTTACATTTCATCTAATTTCTTACCGCCGGATGACGAAAACTCAGATGGAAGTAGATGCCGAACAGCTTGCCAGTTGCAAGGCTGCTGGCGCACCTTGACTTGCACAGTCGACATAGTGGTGCTGGTGGTGGCGCCATTTTCCTAAAGCAATATGAGAAAAGGATTAACGATTCACTTCACAGGAAACAAGTGGCAAATTTAACGAAATTGGCACCTACATTTTGCCGAAAAATAACTTATTACAAAAAAACTAAATCGAGCATACTAAATCAACTAAATCAACTAGCATACTAAATCCACTAGCATACTAAATCCACTAGCATAATAAATCAACTAAATCAAAATGTTCTAAATCAACTATCCTACTAAATCAACTAAATCAACTAGCCTACTAAATAAACTAAATCAAAATGTTCTAAATCAACTAAATCAACTAGCCTACTAAATCAACTGAATCATATCAACTAAATCAAAATGTTACATATGAAAGCCTACTAAATCAAAATGTATCAGGGAGGAGGGACAAGGAGGGGCGACTCGAGGAGGGAGAAGATAGTGGGACGGAGGAGGAAGGCGGAGCGAGGAGGGGACGGCCGGCGGCGAGTGGAGGGAGGACGGATCGAGGAGGAAGGCGGAGCGAGGAGGGGGCGGCTAGCGGTGAGTGGAGGGAGGACGGAGGAGGAGGCCGGTACCGAGTCCAGCGAGGAGGATGAGGCGACAGCGGTGCAGATCGGGGGAGGGGCGACGGGGGAGGACCGGCGGCGCGGGGGGTGAGGAGGAGACCATGAGTGTGTGTGAGTGTGATCTGTGGATGAGGCTAGTGAGTGGGGGGAGATGGAATGGAATAGCAGTAGCGCGCTATAGGTAAACGCGCTACTGCTAAACTACCTATCAGTAGCGCCTTTCGGCCTGAACGCGCTACTGCTATGTGTCAGTATGTAAAAATAGACATAGACATAAAAAATACGCTGCTGCTACGTTACGCTGAATGCGCTGAATGCTCATTGATTTTTGTAGTTAATTTAGCAGTAGTGATTATTGCCTGAATGCGCTGCTGCTACGTTACGTAGCAGTAGCGCTGTTTATTTTAACGTGCTGCTGCTATAACTGGCCTCGCGGCGGCGTCGTGGGAATTTTAGCAGTAGCGCTTCTTGTAGTGCACGCGCTACTGATAAACTTGTTTCAGCAGTGAGTTTCCATGGCCCGCGCTACTGCTACTTAGCAGCAGCGCCTGATTTTAAAGCGCGCTGCTGGTAAGATTCTGTGTATAGGCTTTTCCCTAGTAGTGTAAGAATGATGGCAAAGTGAACAAAGGTATATTTTATATACATGTTATTGATGTGTACCTTACTAATGATCGTAGTAGCGCCTGGGTATTTAAACTAGTTCAGTTGCTCATATTTGTAACTGGAAACAGGGGCTACGGATTAAACGAAGATTGTCTAAGGACGAGGTGATGATGCGCGTCAGGAATGGTTACAAGGTCAATGTGATCACCGTCGGCACACTACCTCTACATCTACCTTCGGGATTAGTTTTAGACCCGAATAATTTTTATTTGGTGCCAACGTTAAGCACGACCATTATATCTGGATCTTTTCTAGTGCGAGACGGTTATTCATTTAAGTCAGAGAATAATGGTTGTTCTATTTATATGAGTAATATCTTTTATGGTCATGCACCCTTGAAGAGTGGTCTATTTTTATTGAATCTCAATTGTGGTGATACACATATTCATAATATTTATGCCAAAAGATGCAAAGTTGAGAATGATAGTGCAATATATTTGTGGCACTGTCGTTTAGGTCATATTGGTGTAAAGCGCATGAAGAAACTCCATGCATATGGGATTTTTGAATCACTTGATTACGAATCATTTGATACTTGCGAACCATGCCTCATGGGCAAGATGACTAAAACTCCATTCTCCGGAACGATGGAGCAAGTTAAAGACTTATTGGAAATAATACATACCAATGTATGCGGTCCAACGAGTGTTGAGGCTCGTGGCGGGTATCATTATTTTCTGACCTTCACAGATGATTTAAGAAGATATGGGTATATCTACTTAATGAAACACAAGTCTGAAACATTTGAAAAGTTTAAAGAATTTCAGAGTGAAGTGGAGAATCATAATAACAAGAAAATAAAGTTTCTACGATCAGATCGTGGAGGTGAATATTTGAGTTACAAGTTTGGCCTTCATTTAAAACAATGTGGAATAGTTTTACAACTCATGCCACCTGGAACACCATAGCGTAATGATGTATATGTACGTCATAACCATACTTTATTAGGATCTATGATGTCCCTTACCAACTTACACTGGTACAACGATGTCCTAAACAAACGGTTTAAAACCCCTTTCCACGACGGCATTTGGAACCGTCGCCAAGTGAGTGTGGGCGATAGGGAGTCCTTCCCACATGACCCAGAAATCATCAGGGATAGGCCCTCACGGGACCCAGGCTGGGGCCGTGTGCGATCAGGCGAGGCATGGAAACCTAATTATTTCCGTAGGTATGTACATCCCACACGGTTCACCCTGTGCGTTCGATTTATTCGGTTTACATGGTTCGATTTATGTGGTTTTTCAGTTTGTACGGTATTAATACTTCGGTAAATATGGTATGAAATTAAAATACGGTTCGGTTTCAGTATATACCAAATTATTTCGGTATGGTTTCGGTATATACCATAAAAACCAAAGTTGACGCGAATTGGAAATGACATAATAATAATTAGCAAATCTATGACTCAAAACACATACTATTCTACACAAATAGTATATGACTATATATATAAGTATATATGCATGCATTGATTCATCTGCTAATGGTTATGGACGTGCTTAGCATTTTAAAAATAGAAAAATGACTATGTTACAAGAAAAAATTATGTGCTTAGTAGTGCATTTGACTCATGTACAAGAAAAATGACAACTTGTATGGTTGTTCATCTCAAGAAATATAAATTTATTTTTTACTTCGGTTTATTCGGTTAACCGTTCGGTTTTCTGGTATATACCATAAAAATCAAGTTCAAATCGGTATGAAAAGTTCATACCATACCAAAACCAGAAACCATAAAAACCATAAAATTGGTTCAGTTCGGTTTATTTTCGATATGGTTTTTCGGTTCGGTTTTTAAAAGCACAGAGTGACACATGGTGAATCCCAGAAATCATTTTCGTAGGTATGTACATCCCACATGGTGAATCCCAGAAATCATTTCCATAGGTATGTACATCCCACGCGGTGAATCCCAGAAATCATTTCCGTAGGTATGTTCATCCCACACGGTGAATCCTAGAAATCATTTTCGTAGGTATGTACATCCCACAAGGTGAATCCCAGAAAATCATTTCCGTAGGTATGTACATCCCACACAGTTCTTTGTGTGGAAACGTGTGTGCAAGGTGGCCTAACGCAAACAGTTCACTGCTGGAAGCCGTGTGTGATAGTTAGTTGATCGAACACGCCTACTTTCTAGAAATTGTGCAGGTTGTTTGAGTTCATCGCCCATGGTGCTGTCTGAGTACCATTTGCAATAGAAAACCCCAATAAGCATTGTAATTAGCCTACTATTGATAACCCATGTACTAATCAAACTGATATTTCTTATAAAACACGCCAGATATTTCATATCCGTATAAAAGCAACCAGGATTTCATAATTGAATTACATTAGATAGCTTCAGCACTCAGTTACGCCATTACACAACAGCACCAAGTTTCACCTACAGCATGAAAAACCTTTGGATCATACACGGTAAATAGACAGATGAATCTCATCTGGGAAACTACAAAAGCGGAAGGCAAATATTGAGCCTTCAGTGATGTTCAATGTCCTTGCAACTTTAGGCCAGTGGCTATGGATAATTGTCCGCCCAACCTTCATCCTCTTCAGCAAGACTTCAATATTGTACCGCGGGTGTTGAATGAATACCTTCCTCGCCTCTTGACCATTGATACGTATCCAACGTATCTATAATTTTTGATTTCTCCATGCTATATTATCTACTGTTTTGAATGTTTATGGCTTTATTATACACTTTTATATCATTTTTGGGACTAACCTATTAACCCAGAGCCTAGTGCCAGTTTCTGTTTTTACCCTGTTTTAGGGTTTCGAAGAAATGGAAAATCAAACGGAGTCCAATTGACCTGAAACTTCACGGAACTCATTTTTGGAAGGAAAGAAGCCTAGAAGACTTGGAATGCACGTCGGGGGATCTGCGAGGAGGTCACGAGGCAGGGGGGTGCCCTCCACCCTCGTGATCCCCTTGTGGCCACCCTGACGTACTTCTTCTGTCTATATATCTCCATATACCCTAAAAACATCCATGGACACAATAGATCGGGAGTTCCGCCACTAGAAGCCTCCGTAGCCACCAAAAACCACTCTAGACCCATTCCGGCACCCTGCCTGAGGGGGCAATCCTTCTCCGGTGACCATCTTCATCTTCCCGGTGCTCTCCATGATGAGGAGGGAGTAGTTCTCCCTCGGGGCTGAGGGTATGTACCAGTAGCTATGTGTTTGATCTCTCTCTCTCTCGTGTTCTTGAGGTGATACGATCTTGATGTATCACGAGCTTTGCCATTATAATTGGATCCTATGATGTTTTCTCCCCCTCTACTCTCTTGTAATGAATTGAGTTTCTGCTTTGAAGTAATCTTATCGGATTGAGTCTTTAAAGATTTCAGAACACTTGATGTATGTCTTGTCGTGCGTATCTCTGGTGACAATGGGATACCACGTGATTCACTTGATCTATGTTTTGGTGATCAACTTGCGAGTTCCTCCCATGAACCTATGCATAGGGGTTGGCACACATTTTCGTCGTGATTCTCCGGTAGAACTTTGGGGCACTCTTTGAGGTCCTTTGTGTTGGTTGAATAGATGAATCTATGATTGTGTGATGCATATCGTATAATCATACCCACGGATACTTGAGGTGACATTGTAGTATCTAGGTGACATTAGGGTTTTGATTGATTTGTGTCTTAAAGTGTTTGTCGGATTCCGGGTTCTGGCAGACCCTTGAGGTTCGAACATTGGGGTGCGCGCGGAGATCTCTCCCCTACTGATCTACGTCCAATCTCCTCGCGTGATCTAAGCTGGAAACAACGAACAACACAAGGGACACGAGGTTTATACTGGTTTGGGCCACCGTTGTGGTGTAATACCCTACTCCAGTGTGTGGTGTGGTGGATTGCCTCAGGGGGCTGATGATGAACAGTACAAGGGAAGAACAACCTCGCGAGAGGTGTTCTTGAGCTGGTGCGATGAACTGCTAGGGTGAGTTCAGTCGCCTCTCTCTCTTTCTCTGCTAGGGCTCTATCGGATTTTTGGATCCCCCTCTACTCTATGTGGCTAGTTCTACTTATAGAGGCCCTGGGCCTCTCCCCAAATAATGAGCGGGAAGGGCACCAATGGGCCATTTTGAAGGGGAACATATAGTACAAGTTATCCTGACCAAAGGTGGTCTTCGGCTGCCAAAAGCACTGGTGATGACGCCATCTTGGGCTCCACGGTGACCTCTGTCCTGTCTCTCTGTTGGTCTTGGTCTGGTTGCACCGGAATGGCAACCTTTGCCCGATGCCTTGGCCTGTGCTTGCCCCCTTTGCACCAAAGGGGAAACAAGGACACTGTGCAGGCCGGCGCCTGCCTGATCTCGATCGTCATGGCTTGCGTCACTGGTTCCTCGCGAGTTACCTCTGCCTTGATCTCTCCGCCTCCTCGCGAGCCTACCTGAGGAAGCTTTCGGTAGTCCGCCCCGCGAGGCTTGGCCCCTCACAAGGGTCTTGAGATTGAGCTGATGAAGATGGACCGCGCTGGGCCCCCACATGAGCCACGCCGCAGGCAGGCAGGCAAGTCTGGGCACCCCCATTCCCAAAACGCCACAGTAGCCCCCGGGCCCAAGGCGCGCCCGGGCTCGGCCCAGCAGGGAAGCGAAGGGGCAAGCACAAAGCGCTGCGGGCCCCAACAGCCTACGGCCTTAGGCGCCGCGTGGCGGTTGACTGGACGTGGGCGTATGCGCTTCCCCATGATGCCTCAGCGACCGCATGACTTGACAAGCCCCTGCATGCAGAGAAACCGGTCATGATTACCTGCGATCGTGGTGCTCGGCGGTTGGCCTCCTCCGGCTATAAGTACGGGGCTGGGCGAGCCCCTTCAGTCCGTCCCTTCTTGCTGCTCCTTTTCTTCTTCTTGGTTACTCGCCGTCCCAATGGCCCCAAAGAGATTCTCGGCCGCGGAGAAAGGAATTTCCCCCCGGGCAGGGC